>NW_026652278.1:155265429-155506724 GCF_009828535.3 Hylobates moloch
ATACACACACACACACACCAAGAAAGCAAACCAAAACAAACCAAAACGCTATCATATCTAAGCAGGAATGGTAGAGAACAGCACCACTCTTAAATACCTGAAGAACATAAGTGTTATCTCCATCATATTCCCATTTATTTTAGTAACATGGTTTTCCAAAAGTGCAACAGATACTGGAGGATGAAAGTGAATTACATCAAATTCAATGAAGCTTAAGCTTCATTTGCAGCTGCTGTACCAGATATGTTGTCCTATCTGGAGATGATTATTATGGTGTAGGGTACATGGCATGTGATCTTTGGTTTTGCCAGTGCATTCTATTCAATCCTGAGACATAAATCTCTTGGTATTACTCCAGTCCTCAAGGAGACCAATCACTTACTTGGTGACCCTTTAATTCTACTGAATAGTAACTCGCTTAGATAAGAACAGACACATATTCTGGATATAAATTTGCCTTTCTTTCCTGCCTGTAGGGCCTCAAAGGCAACTTCTAGCTGAGAGTTGACAGAGTTGTTTTCTACTGATACAAGTCAGATACAGCATTGTGTCAAAACAAAGTCTCCACTTTATAGCAAGTCGGCTGAGGAAGTGGGCAATTGGCCATGCTACCTTCTGGTCCTATAGCATAATATGCTACCCAGACACTGCCAGCCAGATAGAGCAACAGAGCAGCCTGTTGAAGGCCCCGCTAGAACACAAATTCGGATGCAGAAATTTGTGAAAATGGGTTGACATTCTCTAGGCTACAGTGTACATTGTAAATCGGGTTAGCAAACTTTGGCCCACATGCCAAATCCAGCTTTGCACTCTGCTTTTGTAAGTAAGATTCTGTTGGAACGTTGACATACTCACATCTTTACATACTTCCTTCAGTTGCTTTGCCACAGTAGAGGTAAGTGGCTATGGCAGAGACCATATGTACAAAAAAATCTAAAAATATTATCTATTACTTTAAGAAGAACCAAACCCCTTGCTGCTCCCTGCTGTAAATCATGAATCTTTATACGGTGAAATTTCCAACTGATAGAATACGAGTCTGAGAACTAAGGTGTGGAAGTAGATATGGTCCTCCTTACCTTCAGTGTAGGAAGAATTCTAAAATTTGCCTCACCGTTGTATAATAGTTTCTCCGTGCGTGTGGGCAGAATCTGTAAGTATAAAAATATAGTCACTGACATGATTAGGTTATGGCATATGGACCAGTTGACTTTTTTTTTTTTTTTTTTTGAGAGGGTGTCTTGCCCTGTCGCCCAGGCTGGAGTGCAGTGGCGCAATCTTGGCTCACTTCAACCTCCTCCTCCCGGGTTCAAGCGATTCTCTTGCCCCAGCCTCCCAAGTAGCTGGGATTACAGGCGTGTGCCTCCACGTCCGGCTGATTTTTACATTTTTAGTAGAGACGGGGTTTCACCATGTTGGTCAGGCTGGTCTCGAACTTCTGACCTTGTGATCCGCCCACCTCGGCCTCCCAAAGTGCTGGGATTACAGGCGTGAGCCACCACGCCCAGCCTACCAGTTGACTTTAAGAAAGCAAGATTTACCTTGGTGAATCTGATCTAACTAGGTGAGCTCTTAAATGCAATGGTGCTCTTACTGAAGAAGAAATTCAATATGAGGGAGATTCCACACTCTAGAAATTCTCTGCTTCTGCCTTTGCAAAGTAACAAGAAACTTGAGTAGCTTCTAGGAGCAGAGAGTGACCCAGAGCTGAAAGCCAGCAAGGAAAAGAGGATTTCCGCACTTTAATCACAATTCTGCAAATAACTTGAATAAACCTGAAAGAGGATCCTGAGCCTCAAATAAGAGAGAAGCCCTGGATGATACCTTGATTTCAGCTGTTCGAGATCTGAGCAGAGATGGCCTACAGCAACTAGGAGATAACAAATGGGGGTTATTTTAAGCTGCTAAATTTGTGATAATTTTTATGTAGCAATAGAAACTCATACACAACCACTGTCAGTGCTTCATTTCCCTTTTAACCTGACACCTGAGTGTTTAGGGTAGACTTCTTCAACTGCGGGAAGTAGCAAGATTTCCACAGAAGTTTAAGCTGTAGATGCCAAGAAATTCACATGAAAGGAAAGGAGTCACCAGTGGTAATTTTCCATGAGAAAAAGGACTCTTATTATAACATAAGCATTGGGAAGAACCTACTGGGTTCCAAGATTGTACAGTTGGGTATCTCTTGGTACTCCTTTGCCCAATCTTGTTGGCAAATGGACCAGTATAGCAGCTATGGCTTGGTAGGTCTAGACAGGCCAAAGATGTAGGCCCTTCAGATCCAGAATTTCTATCCAAGGTTGAAGGGTGTATAGAGTAGATACTGCAGCTACAGGGGCTAGAGTTTATCCTACTAACCAATCATTTTTTTTTTTAAGAGACAGTCTTACTCTGTCGCTCAGGCTGGAGTACAGTGGCAAGTGGCATCATAGTTCACTGCAGCCTCAAATTCCTGCACTTAAGTGATCCTCCTTCCTCAGCCTCCTGAGTAGCTAGGACTACAGGCACACATCACCTTGCCTGGATAATTTTTTAGTAGAGACGAGGTCTTTCTATGTTGCCCAGGCTGATCTCCAACTCCTGGGTTCAAATGATTCTCCCACCTCAGCCTCCCAAAGTGCTGGGTTTATAGACATGAACAACCACACTCAGCCTCTTTTTCAGTCTTCTTCAGGAAATGAAAACAAACAGATTCCAGGAGGAGTTCGTTCAAGGTAGGATAAAATTATCATACTAAAATAGATCTGAGTAGCACAAGTGATGAGTTGCAGCAGATGTCATAGGGTGCCACACAGATGTCATGTTTTGGACTGAGGCACTTGCTGCTGGGAGTGTTGGCTGCAGACATTTTAAAGATGAATCTTTCCCTTGGGATAGCCTGCATCCTACAACTGGTGAATGCAGAGATCCAAATTCCTGTTCCTCTGGCCCTAGTTGGGGATAACACTTAAGAGCCATATCAGCTCCAGAGCTCTTCAGAGGATCAGCTAAGGCTTCTGCTGTGACTGCAGCTGAGTCCCACATCTACTTATGCCAAACTTGTTCCAATCGCTCACTCACAGGTATTATTCCCAAGAGAACTATCCAATAAATTTTTGACATGACACACAAATCTCCATACAGAGGCTGGGGAACTCATCATAAGACATATATTATCTGAAGATATTTTCTGCAGATACCCAGTCAGTAGCATCCGTTTGTCTCTTAAAAACCTTGTCTCAAGAAGATGCACAAACAGAGCTTAGAAACTGAAGAAAACACTTGAAAGTTTGAATCATTGAGGCCCATGAAAAAATATTGCTAGATGTTTCTGATTTCTCACTTTGGAGAAAGAAAATAGAGAGATGCAGTACGCTATGGTCTGAATGTGTCCCTGGAATTCATGTGTTGGAAACTCAATCTCCAATGCAACAGTGTTGGAGAGTGAGGCCTAGGGGGAGGTGTTTAATGCCGTTAGAGAAGGGCCTGTGAGAGTGGGGTTTGCTCTCTTGAGCTCTTGCTCCTCAGTCTTCTGCCATGAGAAGAAGGCCTTCACCAGATGCTGGTGACTTGATCTTGGACTTCCCAGCCTCCAAAACTATGAGTAGAAAAATTTATGTTCCTTATAAATTACCGATTCTCAGGTTTTCTGTTATAGTAGCACAACTGGCCTAAGGCAGAGTAGGACAAGAATGTAAATGCAATACTTAGAATGGTAAACAAAGGATGTCAAGTTAAATAAAAGCAACAGCAAAATGAATAGACCAGAATGTGAAGTGTTTTTTTAATGTTGTCTTGATAAGAGGTGACAAAAAAGAAATCAGAGCATTTTTTAGAATAAAGATGACCAAAGTAATTATGTAATATTTATATCTGTTTTTGCACAAATAAGTGATATATACAAGAACGATTTTTGAAGTATACCAAATACTAGTACCCATAGCTAGCTGTATCAAATTCTATGAATTTGCCTTGATTACTTCAATCTTTTTAAGTAATAGACTTTATTTTTTAGAGCAGTTTTAGGATTACAGGAAAACTGAACAGAAATAGAGTTTCCATGTACCCTCTGTACCCCAAATAGTTTATTTTAATAACATCTTTCATTAGTGTGGTACATTTGTTACAACTGATAAACCAATATTAATATACAACAATTAATTTAAGTCCATAGTTTATGTTAGGATTCACTCTTTGTGACAGGCAGTTCTGTGCATTTTGATGAATGTAAAAACGTCATAAATCCAGCATTACAGCATCAAACAGAATAGTTTCACTGCCCTAAAAATCCTCTTCCTCCACCTATGCCACCTTCCTTTTCTTCTACTGAAACCCTGGCAATGACTAATCATTTTATCATCTCCATACTTTTACCTTTTCCAGAATGTTATTGTTTGGTATATATGTAGTAGACCTTCTTCTGCTACTACACACACTCACACAACACAATACTTCTGACGACAGATGTATGGGGAGTTTTCCCCACATACCAGGTAACTCTCCAGCAGCCATCAGCTCGGTGTCCTATAATTCTGATACTATTTACTTGGAGATACTGTCAAATCTTACAGGCTGAGGGCTCAGTCTCACAAGACTGCCTCCTATTTCATTTTCCAGTTGTAAGTAGTAGGTTGTAAGTAGTGCTTTTGACCCACTGGCTATAAATCAGGGTTCCCACGACCCCCTCCTAGGGTTCCATTCATTTGCTAGAGTGGCTCACAGAACTCAGGGAAGCATTTCACTTAGTTTACAGGTTTGTTACTAAGGAATGCAACTAAGGATACAGATGAACAGCCAGAGGGAGAGATACGTAGGGCGAGGTCTGGAAGGGCCCTGTGTGCAGGAGCTTGTGTCCTTCGTGGAGTTGGAGTGTGCCACTCTCCTGACAGGTAGGTGAGTTCACCAAACAGGAAGCTCCCCAAATTCCATAGTTCAGGGATTTTTGTGGAAGTGTCATCAGTAGACATGACTAATTATTCACTGCATTTCTAGTCCCCTCTCCCCTCTCTGGAGAATTGGGTTTGCAAGGCTGAAAGCTTCAAGCTTCTACTCATGGCTTAATTTTTATGGTGACCAGCCCCCATCCAGTAGCCCACCAAGAGTAGCCTCATTAGAAGAGAAGGTGCTCCTATCACTCAGAAAATTACAAAGGTCTTACTTAGGAGCTCTGTCTCAGGAACTAGGAAAGAGACCTAATATTGGAACGAAGTATTCTTCTAGCATTCCTATTGCTCAGGAAATTACAGAGATTTTAGTAGTTCTGTGCCAGGAACAATATATTGTGCAGAGACAAATATATTAATATATATTCCTTATATTCCACAGTCATATGACTTATATTTCACAATACTTGGGATCATACAGTATGTATTCTTTTCAGAATGACTGGCTACTTAGCAATATGCACTTAAGGTTCCTCCATGTCTTTTCATGGCTTGATAGGCCATTTTTTTCTATTGTGTGGATCACCCTGTTTATTCAATATTGAAAAACATCTAGATTACTTCGAATTTCAGTAATTATGAATAAAGTAGCTGTAAACATTCATGCACAAGTTTTTTTTTCTTTGTGCACATAAGTTTTCAACTCATTTGGGTAAATACTAAAGGGCATGATTGCTGGATTGCATGGTAAGATTATGTTTAGCTGTGTAAGCACTGCCAGACTATCTTCCAGATTGGTTGTACAATTCTGCATTCTCACAAGCAATAAATGAAAGTTTCTGTTGCTCTACATCCTCATCAGCATTTGATGGGGTCAGTTTTGAGTTTTCGCAATTCTAATGCTGTGAAGTGGTACTTACTTAATATGCAATTCCCTAAATATATGATGTTAAGCATCTTTTCATAAGCTTAATTGTGTGTATATCTTCTTTGGTGAAGTGTCTATTCACACCTTTGTCCCATTTTTAATTGGGTTGCTTGTTTTCTTATTGTTAAATTTTAAGAGTTCTTTGTATATTTTTTGATACAAGACCTTTGCCAGACATGTGTTTTGCAAATATTTTTCCCTACTCTGTGTCCTTCTTTTCATTTTCTTAACAGTGTCTTTCACATGGAAGTTTTTAATTTAAATGAAGTCCCAATTTTCTGGGAGTTTTATGATGAACGTGTGTTGAATTTGGTATAATGTGCTTTCTGCATCTGTTAATATAAAACAATTTTCTTTATTTAGCTTTTTGATGTTATGGATTACCTTAGTTGATTTTCAACCGTTGAATGAGTCTTGCATAGTTGTAATAAATCCAGCTTCATTGTGGTGTGTATTTTTTTAGACACTGCTGGATTTGATGTGCTAATATTCTGCTGAGGATCTTTGCACCTATGTTCATGAGAGATATTGCTATGTGGGTTTCCTTTCTTATAATATTTTTTGTCTGCTTTTAGTATTAGGGTAACACTGGACTCATAAAATTAGTTAGAAAGTATTACCACAACTTCTATCGTCTGGAAGAAATGGTAGATCCTTGGTATAATTTCTTTTAAAAAAATTTGGGGCCAGGCACAATGGCTCACACCTGTAATCCCAGCACTTTGGGAGGACAAGGCGGGCGGATCACGAGGTCAGGAGATCGAGACCTCGCTAACATGGTGAAACTCCATCTGTACTAAAAATACAAAAATTAGCCAGATGTGGTGGTGGGTGCCTGTACTCCCAGCTACTCAGGAGGCTAAGGCAGGAGAATGGCATGAACCTGGGAGATGGAGCTTGCAGTGAGCCAAGATCCAAGATCGCACCACTGCACTCCAGCTTGGGCGACAGAGTGAGACTCCATCTCAAAAAGAAAAAAAAAAATTGGTTAAATTTACTAAAGCAGCAGTCAGCAGTCCCCAATCTTTCTGGCACCAGAAATCAGTTTCATGGAATACAATTTTTCCACAGATGGGGCGGGAGAGAGGATGGTTTCAGGATGAAACTGTTCCACCTCAGAACACCAGGTATTCTCATAAGAAGCATGCAACCTAGATCCCTTGTATGTGCAGTTCACAGTAGAGTTCATAATCCTATGAATCTAATGCTGCTGCTGATATAACAGGAGGCAGAACTCAGGTAGTAATGCTTGCTTGCCTGCCACTCACTACCTGCTGTGTGGCTTGGTTCCTAACAGGCCACGGACCAGTACCGGTCCATGGCCTGGGGGTTGGGGACCCCTGCACTAGAGAAGACATCTTGAAAAGTTATTAATTATTGACTCAATTTCTTAAATATAGAGGCCTGTTTCTCCTTGTGTGTTTTGGCAGATTGTGTCTTTCAAGGAATAGATCCATTTCTTCTAGGTTATCAAATTTATGAGCATAGAGTTTTACCTAATATTCTTTATTGTCCTTTTAATTTTCATGGGATTAGTAGTGATGGCTCTCTTTAATTTCAAAATTAGTAATATGTTTCTTTTTTCCTTACTGAGTTGGCTAGTCCATTATCAATTTTATATATAAAAAATGAAGGTCTGATTTTGATTTTCCCTGTTGATTTTCTGTTTTTAATTTTTAAATTTATGAATGAATTTTATGTTTTTTTCTAGTTTCCTAAAGAAGCTTAGATGAATAATTTCAGATTTTTCTTCTCTTCTAATATATGTATCACTTCTGTAAATTTTTCTGTAAGCATTGCTTTTGCTGCCTTCCACACATTTTTATATATTTTTATTTCAAAAATTTTCAATTTATTTTGAGACTTCTTTGACCCATGTGTTATTTAGAAGTGTGCTGTTAAATCTCAAGTGTTTTTTGAATTTTCTAGCTATCATTTAGTTATTGACTTTTAATTCAATTATATGATTGTCTGAGGACACACTTTATATGATTTCTATTCTTGTAAATTTGTTAAGTTTTCTTTTATGGTCCAGAAAGTGGTCTGCCTTGGTGGATGTTCCATGTGAGCTTTAGAAGAATGTGTGTTCTGCCATTGTTGGATAACATGTTCCATAAATGAAAGTTAGGTCCAGTTGATTGAAGATGCTCTTCTGTTCAACTATGACCTTACTGATTTTCTGTCAATTACTGATTAAGAGGGGTTGAAATCTCTATCTATAACAATTAATTTATTCATTTCTTCCTGAAGTTCTTGTGCATTTTGCCTCATGTATTTTGATGCTATGTGGTTAGCTTCATACACCTTAATAATTGTTCTCACTTCTTGGAGTATTCACACCTTTATTATCACGTAATGGTCCCCTTTATCCGTGATACATTTGTCACTCTGAAGTGCACTTTATCTGAAATTAATATAGTTACTAAAGTTTTCTTTTGATTCATGTTAGCATGGTGTGTCTTTTTCCATCCCTTTACTTTTAATCTGTCCATGTCTTTATATTTAAGGTGATTTTCTTGTAGACAATGTATAGTTAGCCCTTGTTTTTTTTTTTCTTTCTCTGTTCTGACAATCTCGGCGTAATGGTGTACTAAAATCACTAACATTTCCATAAATAGTTGATATAATTGGATTACTATCTACCATATTTATTGCTATTTTCTACTTACTGCCCTAATTCTTTGTTTTTATTTTTGTTTTCCAGGTCTTCTGTTCCCTCCAATTTAAATTAAGCATTTTGTATGATTCCAATTTTCTCCTCTCTTAATATATCAGTTGTAATCGTTCTTTTGCATTTTAATGGTTGCTGTAGTCTTTGCAATATACATTTCTGACTAATTCAAGTCTGTTTTCAAATAACACTATACTACTTCACAGATAGTGCAAATACCTCATACGAGAGTGCTCCTAATAATACTTTCTTCCTGTTCCTTAACATATCTGTCATTCATTACACTTATCTGTCAGTTATAATCACTGAATACATTGTTGATATCATTATTTCAGACACATTGCTATGAATTAGATCAATTTTAATTTTTAAAAATGCTATTTATTTTGCCATCATGTATTTTATTTTGCCATACTTTTCCTTTCCTTTTTTTATGTAGGTTTGAGTTTCTGAGGAATATCATTTTCCCTCTCTCTGAAGTACGACTTCTGATAATTCTTGAAAGGCAGGTCTATAGGAAATACATTTTTGTTTGCCTGAGGAAGTCTTTATTTCTCTTTCACTTTTGAATGAAAATTCCAATGGGTTCAGCATTCTAGGTTAGTATTTTATTTTTCTTTTAACATTTCACACTACTTTCTTCTTGCTTGCATGTTTTCTAAACAGAAGTTTCATTTAATTCTTATTCCTGTTCCTCTATAAGTAGAGTTATCTGCTCTTGCCCATAACCCTCAACTCAGCTACTTTTAGTATTTTTCTTTCATTTTGATTTTCTGCAGTTTGATACAATGTGCCTAGCTTTTGACTTTTTGGCATTTGTCCTGCTTTGTGTTTTCTGAGATTCTTGGATCTGTGGTTTGGTGTCTGTCATTAATTTTGAAAAATTTTCAGCCATTATTACTTCAAATATGTATTTTGCTCCTTTTTATTTTCTGTTTCTAGTATTTCCATTCATTAAACATATGATACACCTTGTGTGATTGTTCTATAGTTTTTGAATATTTTGTTTGATTTTTTTCTTTTCATTTCCTTTTCAGTTTAGGAAGTTTCATTTTCAAGTATGTGAATTCTTTCCTTGTCCATATTTAATCTATTTATAAGCATATAATACATTCTGCATTTGTGTTACAGTTGTTTTTTGTTTGACTCAACAATGTCCTTATAACATTTTCTTAAAACTCCCATTCACAGTTGCTTCAAAGAGAATAAAATACCTAGGAATCCAACTTACAAGGGGTGTGAAGGACCTCTTCAAGGAGAACTACAAACCACTGCTCAATGAAATAAAAGAGGATACAAACAAATGGAAGAACATTCCATGCTCATGAATTGGAAGAATCAATATCGTGAAAATGGCCATACTGTCCAAGGTAATTTATAGATTCAATGCCATCCGCATCAAGCTACCGATGACTTACTTCACATGATTGGAAAAAACTACTTTAAAGTTCATATGGAACCAAAAAAGAGCCCGCATCGCCAAGTCAATCCTAAGCCAAAAGAACAAAGCCGGAAGCATCTCACTACCTGACTTCAAACTATACTACAAGACTACAGTAACTAAAACAGCATGGTACTGGTACCAAAACAGAGATATAGATCAATGGAACAGAACAGAGCCCTCAGAAATAATGCCACATATCCACAACCATCTGATCTTTGACAAACCAGACAAAAACAAGCAATGGGGAAAGGATTCCCTATTTAATAAATGGTGCTGGGAAAACTGGCTAGCCATATGTAGAAAGCTGAAACTGGATCCTTTCCTTACACCTTATACAAAAATTAATTCGAGATGGATTAAAGACTTAAATGTTAGTCCTAAAACCATAAAAACCCTAGAAGAAAACCTAGGCAATACCATTCAGGCCATAGGCATGGGCAAGGACTTCATGTCTAAAACACCAAAAGCAATGGCAACAAAAGCCAAAATAGACAAATGGGATCTAATTAAACTAAGGAGCTTCTGCACAGCAAAGAAACTACCATCAGAGTGAACAGGCAACCTACAGAATGGGAGAAAATTTTCACAACCTACTCATCTGACAAAGGGCTAATATCCAGAATCTACAATGAACTCAAACAAATTCACAAGAAAAAAACAAACAACCCCATCAACAAGTGGGCAAAGGATATGAATAGACACTTCTCAAAAGAAGACATTTATGCAGCCAAAAAACACATGAAAAAATGCTCATCATCACTGGCCATCAGAGAAATGCAAATCAAAACCACAATGAGATATCATCTCACACCAGTTAGAATGGCGATCATTAAAAAGTCAGGAAACAACAGGTGCTAGAGAGGATGTGGAGAAATAGGAACACTTTTACACTGTTGGTGGGACTGTAAACTAGTTTGACCATTGTGGAAGTCAGTGTGGCGATTCCTCAGGGATCTAGAACTAGAAATACCATTTGACCCAGCCATCCCAATACTGGGTATATACCCAGAGGATTATAAATCATGCTGTTATAAAGACACATGCACACGTATGTTTACTGCAGCACTATTCACAATAGCAAAGACTTGGAACCAACCCAAATGTCCAACAACGATAGACTGGATTAAGAAAATGTGGCACATATACACCATGGGATACTATGCAGTCATAAAAAATGATGAGTTCATGTCCTTTGTAGGGACATGAATGAAGCTGGAAACCATCATTCTCAGCAAACTATCGCAAGGACAAAAAACCAAACACCGCATGTTCTCACTCATAGGTGGGAATTGAACAACGAGAACACATGGACACAGGAAGGGGAACATCACACTCCAGGGACTGTTGTGGGGTGGGGGGAGGGGGGAGGGATAGCATTAGGAGATATATCTAATGTTAAATGATGAGTTAATGGGTGCAGCACATCAACATGGCACATGTATACATATGTAACAAACCTGCACATTGTGCACATGTACCCTAAAACTTAAAGTATAATAATAATAAAATTTAAAAAAAATGCTCACCTCTCAGCTGACATGTGATCTTGAATGTTGTGCACGTTATCCATTAGAGTTCTTGACATATTAATTAGAATTATTTTAAATTTCTAGTCTGATAATTCCAAAACTCCAGCGATATCAGTGTCTGGTTCAGATGTTTACTTTTTATCTTCAGACTGCATTTTTTGTCTTGCAGCATGACTTTTAATTTTTTTCTCATTTTGTGGCTGGGGAGCATGAAAAGAAACTGCAATAAATAGGCCTTAGTGTGAGGTTTTATGTTCACTAGTCAGAAGTGTCTACTCTTCATAGTAGCTGTGTGTATCAAAGTTATCATGTCCTCTAGTGTCCTTGTTTTTGTTTTCCTTGATGTCTTTGGGTCTGTTTAGAGACTCATTTGAAATAGGACCTAAGTCTCAGCTTTCTTTCCATCATAATCACTTATACAGGAGCATGAGTTATGTGGTGTAAAATGTGAGTTAAGAGAAGCAGTCTGTAGTCCTATAATTCAATTTCAGTCTTTTAGGGAGACTGTGCACCAGATATGTGACCTTCACAATGCTTCTGAGGTGTTTTTGGTTCTGTTTTTGTTTTTTTAATCCCTAGAGATGCTAGAGGGTGTTTGATTTGGGTTTCTACCTTCTTCCAGTTAGGTTCTGGAAAACCAAATTGTGTAGGCTCTGGTAAAGTAGTTTCGTTTGAAGGCAGGCTTCTGTTAAGGAGAAGAGAATGATCTGGACTTATTTTGAAATTCTAGCCACTGGAAGCTGGAGGGGACTTTTCACTGACCTTCACAGGAGAAACTGGTGAGACTCCTGGAGGTAAAAATCATGACATTTTGAGTCTCCCCAAGACTGGGCCCCTCAATTTTTAACTGTCAGCTCATGCACACTGAGAGTCCAGCCATTCCTTAACTGCAGTTCGAGTGTTCCTTCCAGCACTGGATCCAGTGGCAAGTTTCTGCTCCTGGGTTTTGGTTTCAATTAAGTTGTGATTTTTCTCTGTTTACCTGTCTTTCCAATTTTTTATGGCAGCAGTTTGTTCGTGACCTCAATTTTCTGACAGATCTGAAAAGAGTTGTTGACTTTTAGTTTGCTCAGCTTTTTTTTTTTTCTGTTGTAAAGGCAGAAATGATGGCTTCTCAGCTCTGTATATGTCCTATAAGATGCCAGAGTTCTCCAGATTTCTTAAAAAAAAAAATCTATTACAAATGATTTCATTCCAGCTCTAGCCTTAGGTATCATCTTAGTTCTGGCTCATATAAAAAATTACCATAACCTGGGAGATTTAAGCAACATGATTTAATTTCTTACAGTTCTGGAGGCTGAAAGTCTGAGATCAAGTTTCCAAGCATTATCAGGAAATAGTGGGGGCCCCTTTCTGAGTTGCAGCCTGCTTTCTACTTGTGTCTTTAGTGGCAGATAGTGAGAACGCTCTCTGTGGTCCCTTTTATGACAGCACTATTCCCATTGATTATGGCTTTACCCTCATGATCTGGGAAACTGTGCCCAAATCTAATTACCTTCCAAAGACTCCACCTCTAATACCATCATCTTGAGGACTAGGATTTCAACATACACATTTTGAGAGGACACAACATTCAGTCCAACACTTTCTGCCCCTGACCTTTCAAAATTCATGTCCTTCTCACATGCAAAATATATTCATTTCATCCCAACAGCTCTAAAAGTTTTAACTCATTCCAGCATGAACTCTAAAGTCTAAAGTCCAAAATCTTAACCTAAACATCATCTAAATCAATGGTGATTTAATAAATGGGTGAGACTCAAGGTATAATTTATCCTGAGACAAAATTTTTCTCCAAATGAGTTACATGCTTCCAAAATACAGTGGTGGCACAAGCATCGATAATCATCCTTATTCCAAAAGGTGGAATAGGGAACAATGAAAGGATAAGAGGTTCTGGGTAAGTACTAAGCCTAGCAAGGCAAACTCCATGAGATCTTAAGGTTTGAGAATAATCTGCTTTGGCTCCATACCCTGCCTTCCAGCCCCACTGGAATGGCAGTTCCACCTTCAGATAAACTGGGGCACTGGGTCCTGCCTTCCAGAGCCACTGAAGTGGCAACGTCACTCCTACAGCTCAGTGGGGCACTGCCCATGCTATCTCTTTCTGTAGTCATTTCATCCATGCCACAGCTCTTTGGGGTGGCCCCACCCAAGCCATGATTCTCTGTCACGGAAAATGTGGCACCCCCAGGGCTCTGCATGGTGGCCCCCAGCCCCAGGGCTTTTCTGGATGTCATTCTTGTCCCTTGAAGTCCAGGTGGAGGCGTCCTGCTCCCTATGCCTATGCATTTGGGGCTGTCTTCTCTTGTTTTTGAATGATAACGTGTGTTTGCAACTGAACAGCTCTATGGTCTGGTCCTAGGGTCTAAGAAGTCTGGCAGTCTTCCTCCATTTTGTCCTGTTTTCTCTGTTTTCTCTAGAGAAACATTCCTGCTAGCAATGTTTCTGCTATTGTAATCCGATCATTCCTGGCTTTCGCTGAGATGGTTGACCAAGTCTGTGGTTCACACCGTTAGTGTTCTCTTCTGAACACTGTTTCTCCATTTTTGTAATATGTACAGGCAAATAATTATCTAAATCTTCAAGTTCTGTTTCCTTTTTTGATGATCAATAACATCTTCAATTCATCTTTCTTCTTCTTACATTTTACGATAAGCAATCAGGAGAAATCAAGCCACTCCTTTAACACACTGCTTAGAAATGTCCTTGGCTAAATATACAATTTCATCACTCACAAGTTTACCTTCCACAAAACACTAGCACATAAACATGATTCAGCCGTGTTCTTTGTCAGTTTATAGCAAGGATAGTCTTTCCTCCAGTTTCCAATAAAGTGTTCTACATATTCATCTGAGACATCATCAGAGTGGTCTCTACCATTCTTATTTCTACCTATATTCTCTTCATGATTACTCAGATATGCCCTGAGAAGATAGAGGCATTCTCTACAGCCCTCCTCTTTTCTTTCCGAGTTCTCAACAGAACTGTGTTTAAAATTCGTTTATGGCAGTCTAGGCTTTTCCTAGCATGCACCTCCAAACTCTTCCAGCTTTTACCCCTTACTCAATTCTAAAGTTACTTCTAAGTTTTTAGGTATTTGTTACAGTAGCATCCCCACTTTTAGGTACCAATTTTTGTGTTAGTGAGTTCAAATTGTTATGACTAACTACCATAGACTATGGGACTAAACAATAGAAATTTATTTCTCATCGTTCTGGAGACTAAAATTCTGAGATCAGGGTGCCAGGATGGTTTGGTTCTGGTTAGAACTCTCTTCTGGGTTTTGGACAGTCTTTTCCTGTATCCTGACATAAGATAACAAGGATAAGAAAACCTTCCAGATTTTTTTTTTCTTTAAATAAGGGCACTACTCTCATTCATGAGGGCTCCACCCAGTTTCCGCCAGTTTCTTGATTACCTCCTAAAGCCATCACATTGGGATTTAGGATTTCCACGTATAAATTTAGGGGGACACAAACATGTAGTCCATTTCAAGTGCTTACCATATAGAGAAGTAATATTATATATCTATTATATATGTATGTACCCATACAAAATATATATAGTAACATTTTTGCACATTTTAAAATCTTATGTAAGCAAATATTGTGCATAATTGACTTATTTCATTTTACATTATATTTTATAGATTTGCTGATATTAATATATGTGGCTCTAATTTTAATTTTGTTTTCTTTTTTCAATAATTAGGAGAAGTCTGAGATTTTATAATATTTGCAAGCTTGCAAGTCAGCCTGCTACAGTTTTATAGTTGTTGAAGACGTAACACTCTTGGGTCAGAGACAAAGGATATTAATTTTCTCAATAGTAGCAGGGGTCAGAGTGTCTAACACATTTTCTTTTGCCTGAAGCCTCAGTACTCATGGAAAAATTCAAAGAGGTCCAGGTGACTCCTGGGCATGCTGAGAATTGTGTTACAGGAGAGAAACACTGAACTATAGGGAACCTGAGTGTTTTCAACTGGACAGTAATCATGCATAACATTTTTCTATCTTCTAAGACTGTTCACTGCACAAAAATCCTTAAAAAATAATATGAATCAGTGGCAGTCAGTGTCTTTTTCTCAGAAACATGAAGAAATATGAGAAACCCATAAAGAATTACCTCTTTATGGATATTGGCTGCATGATAAAATCTGATTCATTAAAACTGTTGCCAATTTTATTAACAATTTATTACTTATTTTTATGTAAAATGCTGCAGTAAACAGACTTGTGCAAATCTTGAACATATACGTGTATATATATGAAATATATAAATCTTATATACTAATATAGGGAATATAATATAATATATACAAGATAATATATATCTTATAATATATAAGATGTATATATTTCATATATGAATTTATATAAATATATATAAATTGAACATATATGTTCAAGAGAAGTGTGTGTGCGTGTATACATATATATTTATATATATATTTTATATTTTTATATATATATAATCCAAATGAGTCTGCCTTTTTAATATGATCTTGGGTGTGCCGTTTGTTTTTTGTTGCTATTGTATTGTTTTATTCTGTTTTTCTTTTTATATATTGAATATATATTCACCACCTTGTTGATGTCTTATATAATATCTCTTTTTTGTTAATAGATATTTTCAATTATTATCACAACCCCTTAAGCCCTAGAAAAGAGTCACTCAGCAGATACTGTACCTAACAGTAATCATGAAAATTGCCTCATAAGGAAAGAATTTTATTGTCAAATAAGATGAGAACAGGCTATATTATTTACTTTATAAAGTTTACAGTGCACATAAGCATATAAAGCTTTAAGAAATTTTGATGAAAAGGCCGGGCGCGGTGGCTCACGCTTGTAATCCCAGCACTTTGGGAGGCCGAGGCGGGCGGATCACGAGGTCAGGAGATCAAGACCACGGTGAAACCCCGTCTCTACTAAAAATACAAAAAAATTAGCCGGGCGTGGTGGCGGGCACCTGTAGTCCCAGCTACCCGGAGAGGCTGAGGCAGGAGAATGGCGTGAACCCGGGAGGCGGAGCTTGCAGTGAGCTGAGATCGCGCCACCGCACTCCAGCCTGGGCGACAGAGCAAGACTCCGTCTCAAAAAAAAAAAGAGAAATTTTGATGAAAAACATGGTTTAATTTTATCTTCTATTGTTTTCCTTTTATTTTGTATTGTTTCTCAAATTTTATTTTCTATTGTTCTTTGAAATCTTTTCTCTAAAACAACTACAT
The DNA here is from genome assembly GCF_009828535.3 of Hylobates moloch. Classification (NCBI taxonomy): domain Eukaryota; kingdom Metazoa; phylum Chordata; class Mammalia; order Primates; family Hylobatidae; genus Hylobates; species Hylobates moloch. The sequence continues at coordinate 155,282,097 of NW_026652278.1, forward strand.
CTTCCTGTGTAACTAATTTTTACACTGTGTATTTTGGAAAATAGTTTATTAAATAATTTCATCTTGAGATTTTTGTGATTAAAGTCCATCTTTGGGGTGTGCATGTGTGTGTGTGTGTGTGTGTACATATAGATACACATATATACATATATATGTTATACGCACACATCATACACACACACACACACACTCATACACATTGGTGATACATTACCTCCAGAGAAAAGTTACACTTTTAAAGCCTTTCATTTTAGCTTCAATAGGAAAGAAAGTCTAAATCCTTTTACTAAGTAGCCATTTATAGAATGTTAGTTTCAATCAAGGAGAATGAAAAGAAATAGAGCAAAGCCTGATAACAAGAAAGCACTCATTTCCTTTACCTCAGATTCCCAAACACATTGGCAAAGATGAAAACAACTTTCCTGCTGATGCTATTATCTATGATAACCAATCCTTTCCTCCTCACAATGAGGGCCTGGAAGAACAATCTGTCCTCCGGGCGGCAGAGGCAATACAAAATGGGCAGGTGAAGAATTTCAGCATACGAACAATAAAAAATATAGATGGCTGGACAATCACCAACAACAAATGAGCCAAAAAAAACAAATTTCATTGCTTGTGTTTGTTCCAACTTCACCAGTTCTTTCTCTGTTTTCTTAGAGTTCCTATAGAGATGAGGAATTCACACAAAATGATCCTTTTCTAAGCTACACAGAAACAAAACAGATTTGAAAACAAAGAAACAAAAAGAAGAAAGAATTTAATTTAAACTTGTGATGATGGGAAGTCAAACAAAGTTTCTTTTCTTTTGCTTGTATGATTACTTGGAATAAGAGTAATTTTGTTAAACATACTTTTCTTCCAATAGCTCTTAGGAAGTGGCCTTGTACTTAATGTTCTATTCTAAGGTTTGAATGATGAAATGTTGTAAAAAAAAATAAAAATAAAAAACTCTGAGGAGAGCTTTTTTATTTTGCAAGTGCTATTTTATAGAAAACACACCATTTTTATATTTTTTAAACAAGTAATCTTTTAAATTATAAAAGTTATATAAATTTGAAAGAAATTTATAACTTACTGCAAGGTACACAGAAATCTTTAAGATTTCCTCTGATTCTACCATCCAGAGTAAAAGACACTACTAATATCTATAATGTGTGTGTGTGTATATATAGATATATAACTCTATGGTATTCTACTATATGAAATTTCTACTTTGAGGTATTCATATTGCCACAATTTTATTAAAACTATTTTTATTGAGGTAAAATATACTTATATAATGTACCATCTTTACCATATTTAAGTGTACATTTCAGCAACAACAAATACATTTGTGTATTTTTTCCTACATCCTCCTCCTTTTCTGGCCTCTGGTAAAAGACTACTGAAAATTATGCTGCAAGTATAAGTGTAAATATAAATAAAAATAGTATACACTCATTACTTCCTCCTGAAACATATCAGCAACTGGAATTGTTTAGATATATAGATGTAAGTAAACTTATGACATTTGATGTGGCAAAAAAAATTGGAGGCCAGGCGTGGTGGCTCACGCCTGTAATCCCAGCACTTTGGGAGGCCGAGGAGGGTGGATCACAAGGTCAGGAGTTCGAGAGCAGCCTGGCCAATATGGTGAAACCCCATCTCTACTAAAAATACAAAAATTAGCCGGGTGTGGTGGCGGGCGCCTGTAGTCCCAGCTACTTGGGAGGCTGAGGCAGAAGAATCTCTTGAACCTGGGAGGCGGAGCTTGCAGTGAGCCGATATCCTGCCACTGCACTCCAGCCTGGGAGACAGAGGGAGATTCTGTCTTAAAAAAAAAAAATTGGAGGACATAATTTTTCAATTTATTTTTATGAAGTGAAGAAAATAATAGGTGGAATTATAAAGCTTAATACATACAAACATCTTGGATACTGAGAAATAGTCAAACTAGTATCACCTTAATTTTTTCACGTACTTGTATTTATTAATTGGAAGAAACAATTTTAAGTTACGTTCTCTAATGTGGGATCTTACTATGATCTTCATAAATTGTAAGTAGGATCTTACTATGATCTTCATAAATTGTAAGAAAGAGAAACAAGAACATGTGTAATGAAAAGATCTTTCCTTTTATTTCTACTTAACATAAAAAGGAGGTAAGGCACACATTTTCATATTGCTTAGTTTAAAGGCTTTAATCTAAACTTCAAAATGAACATTTGAATAAACTAGAATGCTCATATAATTGATTTATCTCCTTTATCTTTTTGCTGGGTATTCATTACTTTAAATACATTCTTATATAGGAATTCTAGTTCTGCTTCTGAAGCTTAAACACTCGACCTTTTGGGCACTACTAGTGGTCCTTCCAGTTACATCCTGAGCAATTTACATCTTGCTCCAAGAATGCCCTCCAAAAGTCTAAATTTTATACAACAGGGGATGAATCACAGACAGAATGCGTCCCAGTGTGAAAGAACATCTTCCGGAGAAGTAAACCTGTCAGTAGGATGTCTGTACAGTTTACAAAGTGAGGTGGAAAATGCCCACAATTTCATCAGACAGACCTGGCTTTGAGCATTGTCACTATCTTTCATCATTATCCTGTTATTTGTGACCCACTAATTATCACCAGCGAGCTTCAATTTCTGCATCTAAAGAAATGGAGATAATTTGCCCTTGAAGGCATATATATCTAATGTGCCTAACATGAGTCATTGCTCACTGAATATGGTTTCCCTAAAATTGTCTTATGTATGATTTGCTCAATTTTATTCTTAAAACAATCTTGTGAGGTAGTTCCTACTCTTCTTATCGTTAAAATTTTGTTGTGTAGTCAATTAAGAAATCAATTAATATGAATTAAAAAATGGAGAGGCCATGATACAAGGTCTGGTGGTCTATTCAGATGTGAGATTGATTCTAAGAAACTGGAAATTATCATCCCTAACAGACTGTAAATATTATAAACCCTGTCCATGTATAATAATATGACCAGAAAAACAAAACAAAACAAAACAGAAAAATCATAAGATAAAGGGAAGAGATGTGGGACAATAGGTGATAATTCTAATTACCATATGTCTCATAGCAAAATAAGTTAATTCAGATTGTCAAATTTGTAGCATAGAGATTTAAAAAATTTGCCAATCTCAAAAAAAAATTCATTGTGTAGATGAGTAAATTGAGGCTCAGAAGTAAAATTACTAACCCAAAGAATCAAAACTCTTAGATTGAAAGCCACACTCAAAACTTAGCCATATAACCTGAGGTGGTATGTTTTTTACTATAGAATATTGCAAAAAACGCCATTGGAAAGCATAATTCATTTTTGCATTTGTGATAAATTGATGAATATTATGTCAACTTATTATGCTGATGACATGCTGGGGGTGAAGTTTCCCCGTGGTTAATCACAGATGCTGTTGTGCCAGGCTGCAGGCCTAAAACATGGAAAGTCTCCTGGAGCAGAGGTTTTTACAAAAACCACCACGTAGAACCACTTTAAATGATTACATTTTTTTCCTTTGCTGCTGTCCCATTTTCCAATTAGTTTCACTGGATACGTGCCCCTTTCCCCTCTAGACCAATCTGTCCCTGGCCACTGGGCCAGGAATAGATAACATGAGAAGCTAATTCTATTTTAGCTAACAAATCCTTATTTCCAAGTCCTTACTCTCAATTAGTTTTGAGTTTGTGGAACTGGGTAAATAGAAGCTTGACAAATGTTCGTGAATAGCAATAAATCACTGTTGCATTTAACTAGTGGTAAATCTGAATTTTTAAATGACGGGATGGTTAAAGAGGAACATGTGGTTAGTAAGGAAGTTTCCGTTGGCACAAGGCATTGGCAACATGCTCAATATAAAGCCAAACAAGAGTCATATTTAAATAAGTCTAATACTTTTATTTTACTTTGTTTCAACTAAGCTATAGAACTGAAGGAAAAAGTTCATAGATATTTAAGATTGAGTATAAAGGCACTCAGGTGAGAGATTATCAAATCGAGAGATGTCAGCTCAAAAGTAGGTACTTACTAAAATAATTCCTGGCGTTATCATTGTGGAAAATGACAAAGTGATTATCTTTAAAAAGTCAACTATTTTAGAGAGACATTTTCCATTATTACTGTAGAGGGATTGAGCTTAACCTTGTGGAAAAACAGTAAGTGAGGGGTCAGAAATGTCTACAATTTGGGGATTGACATGAACTGTGTCAATGTGCTCAATTTTGGAACAGACATCTCATCTAAAATTTCTAAGACTGAATTTTTTGCCATTTGAAAATGGAAATTATATATACGGCTTCACATATGGATTATTATTTATGAGTTTTAGACCCCACTAGTATCTACAAGTCATTGATTCTCACATATTTTCATTACTTCCTTATTGTCTCACTCCTCTCTATAAATAGCTGAAATTCCAAAACCTCACTTTTGCTTTAGGTTCCCTGTCTAATACATGGATGCTGGACAAATCTGCATTTGAAATGTAATCTCATCTCCTCCTAGCCTATAACTACACCTGTGCATTCAAATATGATAGGAGAAAAACACACAGCCATCATTTTAGTCCATTTGTTTTGCTATAAAGGAACACCTGAGGCTGGGCAATTTATAAAGAAAATAGGTTTATTTGGCTCATGATTGTGCAGGCTGTACAGGAAACATGGCATCAACATCTTCTGGTGATGGCATTAGGAAGCCTTCATTCATAGCGGAAGGTGAAAGGGAGCAGCCGTCACATGGCAATGGAGGAAGGAAGATAGACGAAGAGTTTCCAGACTCTTTTTAACAACTTGTTCTCACAGTAACTAAGTGTAAGGACTCAATTACTCCAGCGGGAATGGCACAGAGCCATTCAGGAGATATCCACCCCATGATTCAGAAACCTCTCACCAGGTCCCAACTTCAGCACTTGGGATCAAAGTTCACATGAAACATAGTGTGGCCAAACAAACCATATCTGAGCCACAGCAGGCATGCTGACTATCGTGCTTTAAATGTAGGACATCTAACTTCATATTGGCCATTATTGCTTTCCAGTAATTTTAGTACAGGCCTCTATCTAGTCCACTCAGTCTCTTCCTCTCATGGATGATGATTTTACACGTTCCTCTTCTCAAAACCCTAAGATTTCCAGTCCTATCTTCACTCTTAGGAGATGACCTGAAATTCAGTTGACTCATAAAATACAATAGAAGAGATTCCCACAACCTTCCACCATTGCATCCACACTTCTATGAGCACCTGTGCCCACATGACCTGCCTCCAATTCCATTGCTATCTACTAAAACTTCGCATTCTTCTCTAGACATTGTCCTTTTCCTCCTCCCTTTCCTAAAATAGTTGTTATTACTCACTGATTCCTGTTACTCCCTCCCCCAAATTTACTCTTGAATCTTTTCCTGGATATTGTTGCTGAATTGGCGCTTGCAAAATCACCAATAATTTTCACATTGGTAAATGAAATGATTCATTCTCAACTTACTTGAACCTTCATTGACATTCTTATGTTTGACTATTTCCTCCTTCTTGAAATATTTTTCTCTCACTGATTTCAGGAAATTTACTCTCATTATTGCTCCTTTTATATGACTCCTCATTCTCAGCTCTTTTTTGCTTGTTCTTTTTCTTCCTCAATGCACTAGCATTGGTGTGTCCCAAGGCTCAGTTCTCAGATCTCTATCTTTCTCTACCCAATTTCCCTTCTGTAGTAATCCCCTCTTACCCAAAGCTTTTTTTTAATGTATGTCAAATCCTTTTTTCAATTTAATTTAATTTAAGTTCTGTATTACATGTGCAGGACATGCAGGTATGTTACATAGGTAAACATGTGCCATTGTGGTTTGCTGCACCTATCAACCCATCACCTAAGTGTTAAGTCTCACATCCATTAGCTATTTGTCCTGATGCCTTCCCTCCCCCTCTCCTCTGACAGGCCCCAGTGTGTTGTTCCCCTCCCTGTGTGTGTGTTCTCATTGTTCAGCTCCCACTTAAAAGTGAGAACATGTGGTGTTTGATTTTCTGTTCCTGTGTTAGTTTGCTGAGGATAATGTCTTCCAGCTCCGTTCATGTGCCTGCAAAGGACATGACCTCATTCCTTTTAAAGGCTGTATAGTATCTCATGGTGTATATGTACCATATTTTCTTTATCCACTCTATCATTGGTGGGCATTTGGGTTGATTCCATGGCTTGGCTATTGTAAATAGTGCTGCAATGAACATACATGTGCATGTATATTTATGATAGAATGATTTATCTTCCTTTGGGTATATACCCAGTAATGGAATTGTTAGGTCAAATGGTAGTTCTGGTTCCAGGTCTTTGAGGAATTGCCACACTGTCTTCCACAATGGTTGAACTAATTTACATTCCCACCAACAGTGTCAAAGTGTTCTTATTTCTCCACAGCCTCTCCAGCGTCTGTTGTTTCTTGGCTTTTTAATACTCGCCATTCTGACTGGTGTGAGATGGCATCTCATTGTGGTTTTGATTTGCATTTCTATAAATATCAGTAATGCTGAGCTTTTTTTCATATGTTTATTGGCCGCATAAATATCTTCTTTTGAGAAGTGTCTGTTCATGTCCTTTGCCCACTTTCTAAAGTTTTTTTTTGTTTTGTGTGTGTGTGTATGTAAATTTGTTTACGTTCCTTGTAGATTCTGGATATTAGACCTTTGTCAGGTAGATAGACTGCAGAAAATTTCCCCCATTCTATAGATTGTCTGTTCACTCTGATGATAGTTTCTTTTGCTGTGCAGAAGTTCTTTAGTTTAATTAGATATACCATTTGTCAATTTTTGCTTTTGTTGCAATTGCTTTTGATGTTTTTGTCATGAAATCTTTGCCCATGCCTATGTCTTGAATGGGATTGCCTAGATTTTCTTCAAGGGTTTTTATAGTTTTGGGTTTTACATTTAAGTCGTTAATCCATGTTGAGTTAATTTTTGTATAAGGTGTAAGGAAGGGGTCCAGTTTTAATTTTCTGCATATGGCTAGCCAGTTTTCCCAGCTTCATTTATTAAGTATGGAATATTTTCCCCATTGCTTGTTTTTGTCAGGATTGTCAAAAATCAGATGGTTGTAAATGTGCAGTCTTTTTTCTGAGATATCTATTCTGCTCCATTGGTCTATGTGTCTGTTTTGTACCAGTACCATGCTGTTTTGGTTACTGTAGCCTTGTAGTATACTTTGAAATTGGGTAGCATAATGTCTCCAGCTCATTCTTTTTGCTTAGGATTATCTTGGCTATATGCACTCTTTTACGGTTCCATGTAAACTTTAAAGTATTCTTTTCTAATTTTGTGAAGAATGTCAATGGTAGTTTAATGAGAATAGAATTGAATCTATCAATTACTTGGAGCAGTATGGCCATTTCCGTGACATTGATTCTTTCCGTGGGCATAGAATGTTTTTCCATTTGTTTGTGCCCTCTCTGATTTCCTTGAGCAGTGGTTTGTAATTCTCCTTGAAGAGATTCTTCACTTCTGTTGTAAGCTGTATTCCTAGGTATTTTATTATCTTTGTGGCAATTGTGAGCAGAAGCTCATTCACGATTTGGCTCTCTTCTTGTCTATTGTTGGAGTATAGGAATGCTTGTGATTTTTGCACGTTGATTTTGTGTCCTGAGACTGCTGAAGTTGCTTATCAGCTTAAGAAGCTTTTGGGCTGAGACAATGAGATTTTCTAGATATATGATAATGTCATCTGTAAACAAAGAGAGTTTGGCTTCCTTTCTTTCTGTTTGAATACGTTTTATTTCTTTCTCTTGCAAATTGCCCTGAACTTCCAATACTATGTTGAATAAGAATTATGAGAAGGGGCATCCTTGTTTTGTGCCAGATTTCAAGGGGAATGCGTCTTGCTTTTGCTTATTCAGTTTGATATTTGATGTGGGTTTGTCATAGATGGCTCTTATTATTTTGAGTTATGTTCCATCAATATCTAGTTTATTGATAGTTTTTAACATGAAAGAATGTTGAATTTTATTGAAGGCCTTTTCTGTATCTACTGAGATAATCGTGGTTTTTGTCTTTAGTTCGGTTTATGTGATGAATTACATTTATTGAGTTGCATATGTTGAACCGGCCTTGCATCCCCGGGGATGAAGCTGACTTGACTGTGGTGGATAAGCTTTTCAATGTGCTGCTGGATTTGGTTTGCCAGTATTTTATTGAGGAATTTTGCACTGATTTTCATCAGGGATATTGGCCCGAAGTTTTCTTTTTTTTGTTGTTGTATCTTTGCAAGGTTTTGGTATCAGGATGATGCTGACCTCATAAAGTGAATTAGGGAGAAGTCCCTCCTTTTCAATTGTTTAGAATAGTTTCAGAACAAATGATACCAGCTCCTCTTTGTAACTTTCATAGAATTCAGCTGTAAGACTGTCTGGTCCTGGTCTTGGGCTTTATTTATTTATTTATTTATTTATTTATTTATTTATTTATTTATTTATTTATTTTGGTTGGTAGGATATTTACTGCCTCAGTTTCAGAACTTCTTATTGGTTTATTTAGGGATTCAACTTTTTTTCTGATTCAAACTTAGAAGGCAGTATGTGTCCAGGAATTTATCCATTTCTTCTACATTTTCTATTTTATTTGCATAGAGGTTTTTATAGTATTTCCTGAGGGTTGTTTGTATTTCTTTGCCTACTCAAAGCTTTAAATGTTACTTATATGTTCATGGTTGCCAAATTATACTTCTAACCTAATCATCTACACAGAACTCCAGGAAAGCATATATGTCCATGGTTTTAAAATATCCCCTTCCATCTGTATTTGATCTCTCGAACTTGAAACATTCAGAAATAAATTCCTTATCTTTCTCTCAAGACATATACCTCCTGCAGTCTTCTCTATTGCAGTTCATGGCCAAATCCAATCTTCAAGTTGATCTGACTAAGAGTCCAAGAATCACCCTCGATTAATCTCTTTCTCTCATGCCCCATAACAAATCCAGGAGTCAATTCTTTTAAAATACATCACGGCCAGGCATGGTGGCTCACACCTCTAATCTTACTTTGACAGGCTGAGGTGAGGGATCATGAGGTCAGGAGTTCGAGACCAGCCTGGCTAATATGGTGAAACCTCATCTCTACTAAAAATACAAAAATCAGCTGCGTGTGGTGGCGTGTGCCTGTAATCCCAGCTACTTGGAAGCTGAGGCAGAAGAATCACTTGAACCCAGGAGGCAGAGGTTGCAGTGAGCTGAGGTCATACCACTGCACTCCAGCCTGGGTGACAGAGAGGGATTCCATCTCAAAAATAAATAAATAAATAAATAAATAAATAAATAAATAAAAACATGTTACTACCTCCACTTCCACTGCTTTTATTCACGTCATCATCCTTTTTCTTTCAGATGATTATGTAAAATTCGAACTCATTTGGACTAGTTAACAACTCAAGTCCCCCCAGTGGTTTCCCACTCAGACTTACAGAAAGACAGATCTCTTATAGTGGATTGACATGATTTGGCACTACACAAGTCTCTCCGTGACGTATTCTACACTGTATCCAGGTTTACTCTCACTTCACGTTCTTTGAACTTGCAATGCCCATTGCCTGGATGCTATTCACGTAGAGATTTGGACTCCCTTTTTTCCATCAAGACCTTGATTAGAAATTACTTCTCTATGGAGGTCTTTTCTGACCACAATGCTTAAAATTGCAACCATTTCCACACTCCTCATCTCCCTCCCTTTAATGTTTAAAACATTAAAACTAATTTTTTTCGTTTTCATTATACTTATCATTATATGACATAAAAATATATTTTTTGTATTCCACAGTATTGTATTGTATTTGTATTGACAGTATTTCCTGTTATTATAATGTAAGCAGACATTGCATTAATGCAGGTTTATTCTTCTGTTTGATTCATTAACACTGTCATCAGTGTCTAGAATAAGACTTAACACATAATGCTCAAAATAATTCTTAAAATAATGATAATATATATAAAAGCACTTTGGAAATAATAAAGTTTCATTAAAATGTTGACATTTTTATAACATCAACTAATTTGGTCAGATATTCTTCCTTTTAAATTTGATACTTGGTCTTATAAATATCCATAATTATCATTAAATTTATTTCCTATGTTTCAGGCACTGAGCTAAAAATGACATTAAAACTCTAACTCAGGTGACAGTGAGAACAAAGTCACATAGTGAGAAACACATGAAGAAATACAATGTTAATGGTTCATTTATGTAATAAAAATCATTTAAAATCATAATGATATACCTGTGGAAGTTAAACATATCAACTAATTTTAGCTAAGGTGACTGCCATCTCTAATTATGGTGGTTTTCATACAGGGAAATTTTTAATATTTTTGACTTACAGCTTACACGCAAGAATTCTCAGTAATTATACATAATAAGAGAGCGTTTGCTTATATTTAAATGGCAAGACAATTAAAAAGTTATTGCTCCTTAATGTTTCAAATATTAACATAATCTCAATAATGTGATTCCATCTGTCATCATTAAAAATTCTAGTCGGAATCATAGCACTTAATTTATAATCTAATTTTATAAAAATAGTTGACTTTTTATTTCTTAAATATGTGAGAGAGTTAGTGAATTTATCTTATTTTGAGAACAACCTAATTTAGAGATACCATGCATTTTGAATATAGATAAGAAATAATATCTCCAAAAATGTTTTGTAAATTTATACACTGTATATCAATTTACAGTGCTACAGTAAATAAATTTTTGTTTAATAAAATCAGTTCAAATTTTTATGTTTCATTTCAAATAAGGTAAGGTGGAGGTAAGAATTATTTTTATAGGAAAAACCCTTTTGGAGAAATTCTATTAAAAAAGAGGAAATAAATTTACATATCATGAAAATGAATAAGGTTTTTTCTGTTGCAATATGCCTTTTATAAAGTTTCCTCCTTTTTTGGAAAAAAATATATCTATTGCTCAATTCAAAATATTTGACTACATATCCATGCTAAGACCAATATAAGGTCAGTAATCATTTAAAACATAATGTAAAAGTTTATGTTTGTTTGTTTTTTGAGACAGGGTCTTTCACTGTCACCCAGGCTGCCCAGGAGTGCAGTAGTATGATCATAACTCACTGCAGCTTTGGCCTCCCAGGCTCAAATGAGCCTCCTGACTCAGCTTTCCAAGTAGCTAGGGCTACAGGTGCATGACACCACACCTGGGTATACATTTTTTAAAAAATTTTTTTGTAGAGACAGGGTATCACTATGTTGCCCAGACTGGTTTCCATCTCCCGGTCTCAAGCAATTCTCCTTCCTCAGCCTCCCAAAGTGCTGGGGTTACAGGCATGAGCCACCATGTCTGGCCTAACATTTTTATCAATTATATTCCAGTATAGATATTTAGAGGGGTCTGTGCTAAGAAGGACCTCACACTTAGGGTGTAATGCTTTTCAGTTTCTGTCTTGACATTTTAAATAATTTTATCTTGAAATAACAACTTGTCAAATTTCGCCTTTCTGTCATGACCATCACGAGGGGACTTGTCAATTTGTGAAAAAGCTCACTTTATTTCGGGTGATTTACTGTTGAGTCATTGATTTACAGCTCTCCCTGGCTTCAGCTTGGTCTCAAAATGTTCACCACTCTCCGCAACAGTTTCCTTTTCAATAATCATGAGCACCCCATGGTCACCTGTTTCATTTGCCATTTGTGTCTCTAGGATAGGGAGTCTATGCCAAAGTCTCAACTCCTCCTAGAACTATTTCCTATATAAATCACACTATGACCTGAAGTCTCACTCTTTCTTTACTAAATGGCAAACATATTCTGATTTATAATATAAATGTCTATTATGGGGTAATTATCTTATGTCAAAATCAATGAATGGATGTATTTAAGAGAAATCCTAAAAACACTAGGAGTCAAAACAATAAACATTTAATAGTTAACATGTGGGCAGCATGCTAAGGTTTGAAAAGAAAATTCGAACTCTATGAAAGTCCCCTTTCAGGGACTCTATCTCTTTTTAAATCCTATTCAATTCACATCTCTCTCTCTCGTACTCACTTTATCTGAGCAACCCATTCATTTTTTTCTATTCCTTCTGTTCCTTTCCCTGACCTTCCAAATGTCACCCTTTCTTTAGGATTTTCAAAGGAAAATAACAATCACATTTTAAAATTTCTAGACCAGAAGCAGACCTAGAGCGGCTAAATTAAAGCCATGGTCTAGAACCAAAATATTTCCATTATCAAAGATTTTTCTAACCTTTGGGGATACGGGCTGAAATTTGTTACAGAATTAATAATTTTGTTAGATTCTAATTGTCCTGGCCTAAAGGTCTACATCAATTAGTTCCATTAACTGTTGCTCTATTTTTTAAGCATTTAAAAAATAAAATTTTTAAGCATTTAAGAAATTCTTAAAAAATAAGATTAAGATTTAAACAACCCATTTGTATAAATTTTAAAATCATTCCCTTTACAGGCTAATAAAAATAAAATACACCACATAAAGCAATTTGAGAACATTTTAAGATTAGACTAGACAAAAACTCAAAGTTGTAAACTAAAACTAGACACCAGAAAACTTTCAAACATTAAAAGTTTCAGTATTGCAGGTCAGGCCCAGCAACTGGAGTAAAGATGTTATATCTTCTCTCTTTATAAACCTGAATTAGGGGATTTTTAAAAAAAAAAAAATAAAATCTTGAAATTTCCAGTGTATGGATGGACATTTTCAGAAATTTAGAAAGTAAACAAATTGATAATTGGCAAAATTTTAGGTTATTTAAACAAAATAACTCTCCACTCCAGGAAAAAAAAAAAAATAGATTATCTGTGTGAAATGGGAACCTTGACATACGGAAACCAGTACATACCATGAACAAGAAAGCCATTAAAGAAACCAGTTTTCCCTGATGGCTAAGAAACACAAAGAGAACTGTCCAAAATCTGTCCAGTGATATTGCTTCTAGGGAAACATAAGCACCCAAAAATTCCATGACCTTTATCTAAATTTCCAAGGAGAATTTGTTGGTAACTACATATGGACAATACACCTTTCTTGTTGCTATGTATGCCACTATAATCAACCATTCATCCCAGCTCTATATATCAGATCCCTTAGAGTAAAATACAGACCTGAAAGGCAAGATAGAGGGCACATTGACTTGTAGCAAGTGAAAGAAAGAGAACTTTTGACTAAAGAAAAAAATCACTGGTGTCAGATTATGAAAGAAGATAATAAACGGTATACTAGTAGTCTAGTAAATTATAGATAGCTAGAGGAAAATGAACTTCATTTACCTCAATTTGCTAGAGCCATTTAAGTATTGAGTATTTTTCACCATCCTATTTCCTTTCCAAAGTTCCAAATTCTGATATTTTGGCTTCATTATAAGAATACGTCCTTATTCATGGTACTGCATTACTACAAATATAATAGATAATATCTCTTTTCATAAAAAATATGCTTCAATCCCAAGCCATGATCAGATCAAAATGGATCTAGGCATCATTATATCTGTAGTATTCATGGTTTGATTATCAGAAAATTAGTTATAGTCCCAGAATCCTATGGACAAAACACTACAACACTATAGATCTAGACAGATTAATTAAAGTAGAACATATAGAAATTAAGATTATCAAAAATCTTTTGAGCAAACATGAAGAGATTAGGGCATCTATAAGAAGTGTTATCTCAACAACTTGATACATATCAAAAATCCATCTGAACTAAATGCTTGAGGGGATGGATACCCCATTTTACATGATGTGATTATCATGCATTGCATGCCTATATCAAAACATCTCATATGTTCAATAAATGTATACAACTACTTTCTGCCCACAAAAATTAAAATAAAAAATAGAAAAATAGAAAATAAAGTAAAATAAAAACCCACATGCACACCAGAACTTACTTCATCTATCTAACCTGTATTTTTGTACTAATTAGCCAAACTCTTTTCATCCTCCCTCCCTGTTACTCTATAAATATGTGTAATTATTATGTGTCAACAAAAATGACCCAACCCTAAAAAAATAAGGAACTAACTTTGATCCAGTAGCCGAGGTTTAACTTGCTTGCCTCCAAAAAATTCAGGCCATAATTAAATTAATCAAAGCAACTTTAGATTTTGTAACAGGATCACTTGTAAACCTGAGGTTACTACAATTAGTAAAATTTTAGGTTCCTAGAAAAACACTCAATATATTTCTACTAACTGACAGATGATCGATAACTGTGACTTTCTCTTTCTCATCTTACTATCCCCTGATGTAGCATTTCTAATACACCAAATCTGTAACACCAATGAAGGAAAATTACATGATTATATATCTGTAATTAAGGAATTGTCCATGCTCACAACAGATTTTTTTGTACATCCCAAAACCCAAATGTGACTTAATGTTTTTGAATAGGTTGTTTTATATTAAATATGTAAAGGGAAATATCAGCATTCATTAAAATATGTAGTATAGTCATTCCTGTAGAAGCCACTTCCTTACCAGAAGCTCAGTTGACAGAACTGTTACGTTTTTTAGGACATATCAAATTGCCTAAATAAAATATATCTATGTGCTAGTGACAGATATAATTTTGGGATAATTCACTTATCTGAAATGATATAGAAACAAACATATTTCCTCAGACTCCTCACGTACCATTTAAAAATAAAAAATAAACACAGGAATTACTTGATACCTTGATGCTTCCATAAATAATTGTCATAAAGGTAGATTCTCACAGTAAACAAGATATTATAGGATCTAGGGTCTTATACTGTGAAGAGTGTAGACATACTGTAGAAATACTATATAAACATATGCAAATACTTTAGAAAATCCTTTAGCAGGTTTTTATATTTGACTGGCTGTTTCAAATAAAGTCCATATAAAAGACTTTCTTATAGATCAAAAACAAGTAGCAAATCTACAGAGATTTATAGACACACAAAGTCTAGACTGATAAACTCGGAAAAAAATGCCATGGGGGAATGATAGCATTGTGAGAACTCAACATAGAAGGATATAACCTGGTAAAACCAGAATGACCACTTACAGTATCAGATAAAACCCCAAACTGTCTTTGGGTAAAATTTGTCTGCAAAGCAGCCTCTAGGGAAAAATTGGTGTGGAAATGATGCCAATAGGGTAGTGTAGATCATCATGCAGTTTGTGAGCAATAGAAATCACCTGAGGGGTGTGTGTGTGTGTGTGTATGTGTGTGTGTACACATATACATGTGTATAAATATGCAGTTTTTCTCACCTGAGAAGTATATACAATTTTATATATATACACATACAAATACGTATATATATATATATGGATAAAAAGAGAGAAAGAGAGAGAGAGGGAGGAAGGAAGAGAGACACTTATGAGCAGTAGAAGATAATTTAGATGGCCTAAAAAGAGTGAGATTTTTAAAATCAATAGAGCCTGGAGGTGCCGGGTCTGTCCTGCAGACCCTGGCTGAGTGACGGATGAAAGGAGTACTCAGACACAGGTATGCCGTGTAAGAGCCGCTAGGGGACTGCTGGGTACTTAGCAGATGGAGAGTGCGCAGTCTCGAACAGCTGGAGCTGCTTGCTTTATTTCAGTACAGATATAATGCCGAAAGCCTGGAGCCAATACAGTCTGTGGGTAATTAACATTATTGTTCCCCTCTTCAGGGAGCAGTCTTGGGTGTGGATGATCAAAAGTTGGTTTCCGGGCAACGTAAGTTAACAAGCCTATTTAAGATAAATTCCCCTACACTCCCTTGTACCCATTCCTCGCCCTCTGCCTAGGGTTAAGAGAACAGCTGTCTTCAGCTTATTATCCCCCAAAGCTAGGCAGGGCCTTCTGACCTTTCAGAAGGCCTGCTCCTTTTCCTATAGTTTCTCCCACCACCCTGACCGATCTCCTACATGGATGGAGGTCTAGGAAAGAGATGGCTGGATAAATCTACAGAATTGGGTGCACAATGGGAAGCTCTTTATATTTGGAGAATTGTTAATGCCCACTAGCAGTTATCCATTATAGAAGAGCACTAAACAACCAGGTGGATAGGATGGCTTGGCCAACAAGTATCAGTTTCTATCCTCAGGCTCCACAGTATTAATACAATAGGCTCATGAATGGAATAGCCGTGTGGCAGAGATGGAGGCTATCCCTGGGGCCAACACTTTGGATTTCTCTCACAAATTCTAATCTAGTCACTGCCTCTGCTGGATTTTGATCTGTCATGAGAAGATCCTGAGGTTGAATCTCTGATATGGTACCATGTCTCAAAGAGACCAATAAGCCTTCTGAAGGCAACTGAATTACATGGAATCTTTTCCAGCCAAGAAATAGCAATGATTATTCTGATCAGGACGGCTATTTACTCTTGATATAAATATGCTTATCTAACCTCCGATGCCTCAGCGAACATCACTATTCAAGGGCTCACAGAATTTGTACTACTGACATGGGAGCCCACATAACATCATAGCAATGATTTGTTGGTGGCCACAAAACCATAGGATTGAATGGTTCTATTATGACATGCCCCACCCAGAAATGGCAGACTTAATAGAGTAGTAGAAAAGATTCTTGAAAACATAGCAGAGAAACCAGCTTGGAGATGATATCTCAGAGAATCATCCTGAAAGGTGCTACCCTTCAGAATAGGTAATATACCTTAAACAAATTGCTATTAAATGTTTATTTGCCCTCCACTGACAGACTACATGAGTCTGGGAAACAAGGGGTAGAAATAAAAGTGACCTTCACTTTTAAAAACCCATTGATGGTATTTGTATTTATCCCACAGCTTCTTAAACTCTGTATAACTAGATGGCCTGGTTTCCAGAGAGGAGGCAAGTGTGTCAAGGGATATGGTCAGCGTCTCAATTTTGAATCAGGAATCTGAGCTCTTCATTCCAGTAGGCCAGCAGGCTCAAAAATGAGTTACAATATCAGCAGGAGTAATTGAAGCTGAATGTCCTAAGGATGTAGAACTACTCCTTCTTAATAGGGTCAGGAAGGAATGTTTGGCATTCATATAATCTGCTGAAGATCTTTTGCTACTCTTATGTACAGTGTTAAATGGAAATACTCAAGTACAGCAGCCTTAGCCAGATAAAAGCAGAAAAAAACAGGCTCAGACCTCTCAATGATGTGGGTCTGAGTCACCGCACCAGGGAGCCACTTCAACAGTGGAAGTGCTACCCAAGGGTGAGAGGAAAATAAAATAAGTGATAAAGGAGGGATATAATGAACATATCCTATGGTTTTAGGATTAATGATAGCATTTGGGGCTGTAGTTTATCTGACTAAACCAACTTCTTCCAAAATGAAATTCAGACTAACTGGAGTCTTGTATAGATGCTGCCCAGATGTAGTAAATGTAATGTGAGTGCAAGGAATAGACTGATGTAGATGCTGTTGGTATTCTTCCCGGTTAACATTTTCCAGTTAGCATGCCCATTCCTTAGTGGATGCAAGTGTCGTGGCTATGGTTTACACCTGTGACCTTCTTGAAAGGAATTTCCTTGGCTGTTGGGGATCAACAGCACCAGGAAGACCTGGAAGGTTACACCTTTCACCAGCAGAGTAGCTACCATCTGACTAATAAAGGGATACAAAACTCAAAGCCCTCAATGAAATGGGGGCCAAGTCTGTTGTAATATAGGCTTTAGAATCCAATCTCTACCATTTGGATCAGGCCGATACTAGAACTGAGGTCACATTCTTGTTTAGCTTCTTGCCCTCCTCCTCTTACTTTGTTCACTCCCTTAACAGATTTTTTTTTCTTTCCCTGAATAGTACTTCTCCAATAAATCATCTTCTCTTGAAACCCTGTCTCAGGCTTTGCCTCTAAATCACCCTGTGTAAAACAGTGATAATCTGGATATAAATACTTATATAGTGCCTCTGTTTTACTATGTGGCTGAGTCAAAGGAAAATAAAAAGTGATAGCAAATAAACCTGAGTTTGCCTGAATTAAGCTATTTTATGGCCAAAGTCTAGTGCACAAGGGTTATATGAAGATTTTCTTTATTGCCTGCGGATGATCAATTCCAGGTAATGATGGTTAATGTCTAGAAGATAGCTTTGAGTAATAAGAACTTATAATATTGTCAAAAATTTAAAAGAGTATATGCAAACTAAGAAGCAATGAGGACAGATGAATAAATAAGTTCCAGATAATATTTCTTAAAACTGAAACTATGACTTAGTAGAGGATTTTTTTTTTCAGTTTTGTGGAAACAAACGGCCTTCTCATGTATTTTTGAACTGTCATGTGGTTGATTTTTTGACCTGAAATATCATGAGGCAGAAATCATTTATGGTTGATCCTTGCGGTATTGAGATTTTAATATTCTCATATTTACTTAAGTTCTTTCTCTGATAAGAGGAGCCTAAGATATACCATTTAACAAAAGTAGATTCAAATTGAGAATGTGAAACACCAACAGGGATTTCAGTCAGCTGTCTTGTTCTGCACTTTTAGAGCTATGAGAATGGTTGTCAGTGTGACAAACCTTGGCTTTCTGCTTCACTTGTTTGTGTGAAGCTGTACTGGTGTGTAACCTAAATTCGAATTTGGAGAAAATCTATTAATTTTCTAAATAAATATTTTAGGTATGAACTTACCATTCTTTGAAGCATGTTTCAAACTATATGGCTCTTTGGTGCACACTGAATTACTAATTGTCTTTGTGGGAGATTTTAAAACAGCACTGACAAAAGATGTGTGAAATAGACTCAAATATTAATTAAGCAATATGTAAACTTTTTAAGGCTAAGACCCAACACACTAACCCAAGTTATTATGGGAATAAATTTTCCAATCAAATAAAATCACATATAAAAATTCAAACATGTATTTCACATTAAAGGGTTTTAATCTAATTAAATAGTATATTAATTGAAAGAAAGTATAATAACTCAGTTAATCTACTTATGCACATTTTGAAATAGAACTTTAATTAATGTAATTATTATTGCTCTACCCAGGATATGGGTCTTTGTTTTACCAAAATTTTCCAATTTCCATGCTCATATTTATATGTATATCTCAGATATTATTGCTGCAATCATATTTCTTCATTCCACAGTGTATTATTCATTTATCCAATCATTCATTAACTCAAAAAATATATATTGAAGAATATTGAATATTTAATATGGTCAAGTACAGTTCAATAGTCTGTAAATACATTGTAGAATGCTACAGCTAGAAATCTATCCTCGTGAGATTTATTACTTACTGAAAAGAGACAATAAAAAAGATTAATAATAGAAATAGTAATCTTGTTTATGGGCTCATGAGAAAACTAGAGAGCAAGGAAGGCCAAGGTGATGTCATGATAAAGGAAGAAATGCCATTTTCAATAGTGTAGACAGACAGCCTACTTTTGGGTTGATATTTGAATGAAGACCTAAAAAAGATGAGAGGGTGAGTTATAGAATATTCATTTGAAACTTTTATTTTATTTTATTTTATTTTTTGAGAGAGGGTCTTGCTTTGTTACCCAGGCTGGAGTGCAATGATACAATCATGGCTCACTGCGGCCTCAACCTCAACCTCCCAGGCTCAAGCGAGCCTAGGACTACAGATGTGAGCTCTCATGCTTGGCTAATTTTTGTAGTTTTTGTAGAGACCGGGTTTCACCATGTTGCCCAGGCTGATCTTGAGGTCCTGGGCTTAAGGTATCTGCCTGCCTTAGCCTCCTAAAGTGCTAGGATTAGAGGCGTGAGCCACCACCC
Organism: Hylobates moloch; assembly: GCF_009828535.3. NCBI lineage: Eukaryota > Metazoa > Chordata > Mammalia > Primates > Hylobatidae > Hylobates > Hylobates moloch. The sequence continues at coordinate 155,301,805 of NW_026652278.1, forward strand.
CCAGCTAATATTGGCTTTCAACAAGGTAACCAGACAATTATTGCGTGACTTCAAGGAAAAAAATACATTTATTTAGCTAGGATTAACTAGATTGCTTTAGCTGCTAAATTGAAGATAAATGAAAAGGGATAATAGTAGAAGTTAGGGAGAATAGATATGAAGCCCTTCCAATCATCTACAATACATGGAATGACAGATTAGAGAAGAGTAGTAGCAGTGGGGTTAAAAAATAAATTGGATTCTGGACAGATTTTAAAGATAAAACCCACAGAATATGGCAAGAAAGAGAGGAGATCAGAACACCCCACATTTCGGTCTGAGCTACAGGTTGAATGTTGTTGCCATTTACTGAGTTTGACAAACTGTAAGAGTAACAGGGTTGGCAATTAAATATCAGAAGCTCATTTTAGGAAATGTTATTTTTAGAAGTAGTAGATTTAAACAATTCTAGTTAGTCAATAGTCAACTCATGCAAAGGTACCAAGTGGGCAGTTGATATTTTGTCCTTATGTTCAGGGGAGAAGAGCTGGCTAGTGGTATATATTTGGTGGCCTCAGGCACATAGATTACACTTACTATCTTGAGCCTGGATGAAATAACCAAGGGGGAGAGTATAGTGAGGGAAAAGAGATGAGAATTAAGAACTAAGCTGTGGGGAACTCCGATATTTAGACATACAGCAAAAGATCTAGAAAGTAAGACTGTGCTAAAGCAGCAACAGAAGTAGAAAAGAAACCTGAGAATGTTTTCTCAGAAACTAAGTGAAGAAAGAATTTTAAAAAGGAGAGAGATCATTGTGTCTACCACCTACTATTCCATCATAAACAACAGTACATGTCCTCTGCATACCAAATTTTAATATAGAACTTTTATCTTTCAGTTCTAAGTAATTTCTAAGTCTCATTTTTTTCTTTGACTCATGAGTTATTTAAAAGCATGCTTGTAAGTTTCCAAATATACATGAATTTTCTGTATTATTTTTATCTTAATTGTCTAATAATAAAAAAACTTAGCCTATTTTCAGGGCTGACGTTCAGCCAGTATCACATGACAGGATGTATAGTCATCTCTCAGTATCTAAGGAATTGGTTCCAGGACCCTCTCTGATACCAAAATCTGTGGATGCTCAAATCCCTCACATAATGGCACCATATTTGCATATAACTTACACACATCCTCCCATATACTTTAAATCATCTCTAGATTACTTATATCTAATATAATGTAAATGCTTTGAAAATAATTGTTATACTATATATTTTAATTGCTTTCTAAAAAATATTTTCTATATATGGTTGGTTAAATCTGTGGTGGGAAAGCCACAGTTATGGAAGAGCTGGCTGTATTACTTTATGATTATTAATGAAGTATTCATCTAAGTGGTCAGGCATCTTTTTAAATTTATCAGCCCCATGGTGCAACAGTTGATAAATATTTTGAATATTACCACTATCTGTACGAAACTGTTCTTTGAACTTTGTTGGGATTTGCTTAGTGGTCTAGTGCATGATTAATTTTTGTAAATGTTCTGGATTTCCTTGAGAAGAACATGTACTCTCCAATAAGCTCCATTCATATTTTATATATTCATTAGATTAAGCCTGTGTATTGTGTCCAAATATTCTATAACCATTGGTTTTTTTGTCTCTCTCTTTTTTAATTATTTTATATTTATTTGTTTTGGGGATATAGACAGGGTCTCATTATATGGAAAGAGTTATGCTAAAACATTCAACAACAGAAGGAAATTGATCAGTTGCTCTCTCTAGTTTTATTAGTTTTTATTCCATGTACTATCAGAAATTCATGTGTCTTAAATTGTTAAATCTTTTGTCTCACTAATGCTCTTAAAATTAGTTAGTTGTATTCTCTATATCTAATAATGATGCATTTTTTCTTACAGTCTACCTTTTGTTTGTATTTACATAGATACACCCACTTGATTGCTTGTGCCAATAAATATACGATCATATAAAAATTCCCTCAGTAAAAAGAAAATGTTAGCCTTGTTTCCAAAATTATTTAGGCAAAAAGAATGTTAACCAAAGACAAGAAAAAATGGAATATAAATGAAAACAATCAAAAAAGAAAGTCAGTGAAAACTAACCTACAATGACTCTTGATATTGAAATTAGTATACTGACTATTGTTAAAATACACCTCAGCAGACAAACACAATGAACTCTCTGGCTAAAAACAGACATACTAAAACTACAAAACAGAACCAAATGGCCATGACAGGGTGAGAGGCTGGTCACATATCCCTGGGCTCACAAAGAAAATACATGTCACTACCTGTCACAAGGTTTTTATTCCTGTAATTAAGGAGAACCAATTTCTCAAAAACATGTCAAAACAGCTATGGCTGAAAATTCCCCAACTGACCCCAGACAGAACACCTGGTGGTGGCTGACTGACCACCTGGAACCTGCTAATTAAAAAACTTGTAGCTTCCTGCTTAAAGACTACCCAGTGCAGGCTTTTCTCCTTACCATTCTAATACCTTCTCCCACTTTGCAGTCCTGACACAACTTTCAATAGACTAAGGATGAGCCTTAAAAACGTTCTTTCATGATAAACTGCCACAAACCTCCAGCCAGTTTCCACTGGCTTGTAGAGGATATGCGAAAACCTCCTTTGTGCCCAGTAGTTCACCATATGACATATCGAGCCAAAATCTCCCTTATTTTTTTATTGAAATCCCACCACAAAGTGAACGTAGAATGTATGCTACGTATGTTTAGCTGTTACACAAGTGCTTAACTTCCCTCAAAAATATACATAGATTTTTCACAAACTCCTCCAGAAATCTCTTGTTTTTTTTTTTTTTTTTGTTAACACTGTAAAGCAAGTATGCTTAAAATGTTTAGGAAAGTAACCATTAAAAATGAATAATTTTGGCTGAGAACTGGAAACTATAAAAAGGAAATGACACATTTTTCCTTTTTAAAGAACTGAATTGAAACTCTGGCCAAAAAAAAAAAAAAAAGAAGAAAAATTAACCAAAATTAAGAACTCCGTGAATGATGTTATAAAATACATTGTATCCTCCAAAAAAAGAAACGTTAAAGTCTTATTCCTCAGTATTCAGAATGAGATGTTAAGTGAAAATAGTATCGTTTCAAAGGCAATCAAGTTAAAATGTGCTCATTATAATGGGCCCTGATACATATTGCTGGACTCCTTAAAGAAGAAAGATTTGGACACAAAGACAACCATAAGTGGAAAACAATGTAAAGCACAGGGAGAAGACAGTCATCTATAAGCCAAGAAATACCTGAGGCTACCTGTTTGTCTAAATATGCAGTTTGTGATCCCAGAAAAATAATACAATATTTGTATTTGGTTGGTGCACCAACCTTATATAACTGTGTATTATACAAAACTGAAGAGATAATTGCCAACATGGGAGAGAACTCACAGTAATCCATCTGTAATAAAGGAGAGAGTTTCAAAATAATACAACAAGAGAAGATAAAAGACATAGAGAACATAGTGAGAAGTACTAAAATTAATGTTCAATTATAGCCCTACTAGCAGAAAATACAGAAAATAGGAGAAGTAATATTTGAAGAAATAATGACTAAGGTTTTCAAAAACTGATGAAGGCCAATAATCCAAAAATTCAAGATGTTTAATGAAACACAAGCAAGATGAATGAAAGTAAAGCTTTAAAAAACTGTAGCAGAACAGCAAAACCCCTAAAGCAAAAAATAAAAATTAAAAAAAAGCCACATCTGTAACAATAAAATAATTTAAAAGTCTCATAAAAATACTTCTCAATATGTTTTGTAAGAGCCAAGCATGGGTAATAAGAAAGATATTCAATGTCCTAACTGAATGTATCTTCTGTCTTAAAAATCAACACTTCCTCCAGAATCTATACAAAATAATACTAAATAAAAATCATCTTCTAAAAAATAAAAACAGGAAATTATGAAGATATCCTTAATTAGAGGGTGAGATTCTCAGAAGTATTGTTGGAGATGCATAAAGGAATAAAAATAGAAAACTATTAGATAATGGTGATAAATGTAAGTAGGTATTTGAATAAATTTAATCAACAGTATCTATATAATCTGTCTTCCTATATATACACATATATAATCAGAAAACACAAGAACAATAACATGTAAGTCATGAAGTTAAAGTATTCTAAATTATTTGCTGTCTTCTTTTCCAAAAGGAGTATAAAATTCCTATCATCATACCTTTATTAGTAGAGAATAAAACTTGTAAGGGTAGTGTAAGAGACTTGAGATATATATATATATAAATATAAATATTAGAATTAGTATATATTATATATTATTGATATATACATTAGTAAATATTCTATATAAGAATACATACTTAAAATAGTATAAGAATTTACAAATATTGACCACATACTAAAATATTAAAGGTGAATAATTACCAAAATACAATAAGTAAATAAAGAGAAAATTTTAAAATATCTTGCTAAAGTGAAGAAGAGTAAGATATGAGCAGGGAAAACAGATATAGAACTGAATAGCTGGACCAAACAGAAAGACTACAGTAAGATGGTAAATTCAAATATAAATATGTCATTAAATACATTAAATGAAAAGGGAATAAATACATTAAATGTAAATAGAATAAACATCAGTTAAAGAACAACAATTATTGCTCATGGTAAAACAATCAATAAGATATTCTGAGTAAGAAATATTGGCCCGGCGCGGTGGCTCATGCCTGTAATCCTATCACTTTGGGAGGCGGAGGAGGGCGGATTGCCTGAGCTCAGGAGTTCGAACCCAGCCTGGGCAACACGGTGAAACCCTGTCACTACTAAAAATACAAAAAAATTAGCCGGGCATGGTGGCGTGCACATATAGTCCCAGCTACTAGGGAGGCTGGGGGAGGAGAATGGCTTGAACCCAGAAGGCAGAGGTTGCGGTGACCTGAGATTGCCACTGCACTCCACACTCCAGCCTGGGCAACAGAGGTCTCCAAAAATATATATATATTTATTTAGAAATACTAAAAAAGTTCAATTATAGTCCTACTAAGAGAAAATACACAGGATATTCAGAAATAATGTTTGAGGAAATAATGACTTTCCATTTCTTTGAAATCAGTAAAAAGATATACAATAAAAATTATCAAAAATGATAGTAATATTGTTAATGTCAGGCGAATTAGATGTTGAGACAAAAGAGCATTCATAAGAAAAATTAATTATTTCCTAATAAAATGTTCAATTAACTAATAATATGAAATAATTATTTATTTATTTATTTATTTGTTTGTTTACTTATTTATTTTTATTTTTATTTTTTTGAGACAGAGTCTTGCTCTGTCACCCAGGCTGGAGTGCAGTGGCACGATCTTGGCTCACTGCAACCTCCACCTCCGGGGTTCAGACTAAGAATTCTTATTTATATGCATGCAATTCCATGGTCTCAAAGAGTTAAGACAAAAGGTGTAAAATTGAAAGATGAAATCAGTGTAAATCATATTGAAGATTTTAACATAAATCTCTCAGTAACGAATGAAACAATCAAATAAAACTTCAATAAGAATATAAATGTTATAAAAATAATAAAGCTCACCTAATGGTCTCCTATATCACTACACCCAAGACCTTCAAATAATGTATTATTTTCAAGAACACATAGATAATTTACAAATATTGGCCACACATTGAGTTATAAATAGAGTAACAATACATCCAGTTTGCCTGAGATACTTTTGGTTCTCTCCTGTTGTTTCAACATTAATTATTATTTTCCCCTTTCACCTTTTAAAGTGGTTGTTTGGATATAATTTATATGGGTACTTTAGTCAAAAAACAAGTATCAACAAATTTTGAAGAGTTGAAATCCTATGAGGTATGATTGCTGACCCCACTGCAAAAAAGCTAAAAATCAATACAATTTTATAAAAAGAAATGCCCATAAATTTAGAAATTATAATATAGGTGTTAAACTGACCCATTGATGAAATAATGAACCATAATACAAATTAAAAAGTATTTTAAAAATAAGGATAATGAAAAGATATATCAGTTCTTTCTTTGCGCAACTAAATCAATTCTTAGATAAAAATTAATATAGTAAATGTACATATGAAAAGAAAACAAAGCCTTAAAATTGGTAAGCTAAACATACGTGAATTTTATAAAGATGTATCTAGGTAAACTCAAAGAGAGTTGGAGAGAAGAAAAAATGGAAATAGAGCGTACATTCATAAAAGAGAAACAAGTATAAAATAGAGTGGATAAAAGAAACCTATCTGAGCATACACTTTATAATTGTAAACTAGTCAATGGTTTATAGCTTGTATAGGGCTGAAATAATATCCTGGCAAGATGTGGCCCAGATTTATACCTTCAGTTTCAACTCTTAACACACTCCACCTCACAGAAGTCAACCAGACTGAGCCTTCAATTTCCCCATACGCTCTCTTATCTCAGACCTGTTCTTAACACCACTCCCTCTGTTTGGGGTAATTTCCCACTTCTAAATAATCCTTCTGTTGAATAATTCCTACTTGTCCTCTGGAGTAAGTTGAGAGTCCACCATCTCCAAGAAGCCTTCTATAATTCATGAGCCTGAAATAGGCATCTCTCCCATATATCTGCACAGCATCATGAACTTTACAGTAATTATAATAACATTGTATGGTAGTTTCCTGTGCACTTCTATGTGACTTCCACCAACCTATTTATTCTATAAAAAGTAGGAAGTATGTCTATGTTGAACAAATGAATAAAAAAATAAGGCTATAAGAGCTACATAAGATAGACAATGCAAGTATAGAAAAAAAGTGTAGAGATTAAAGTGGTTCAAGGAATTCTGTACATGGTGACATTAAGTGGGAAGGATTAGAAAATACCCACCGAATTATACTATTTGAATGCTGTTGTTAATTATATTGACTACTGAGTTTCAGAAAGTTAAGTGTGAATATTAAAGTTCACTAGAAGTAAAGGAAAAATATCAATTATATATTTGTATTTTGAGAAATTTTGATGAGAAGCAGAAAGTGACAGGATATTAGTGGAGAAAATACTGAGCAAATACATCTAAGCATGACTATTAGTATTTCAATGAAAGAGACTGGGTATAAACTTTTTTAGGTTTAAACCAGAAAATAAATTTGAGCTATTCATACATGAATGTTTTGTTGATAAAAGAGAGAGTGGAGATTATCACTGCAGTGATTTTCAAATTGAGTTGTCCAGATTCACTGTAGTTTCTAAAAGTTTATGGTGAGAGAAGATTTAGGTATAAATTAAACCCTAAAACTGACTCCTGGTTCTTTTACTAGCACAAACCTGAAAAAAAAAAAGCAGTTTTATCTGTCTTATTTATCTATAGTTTTCACCACATATAGACAGGTAAAGATAAGAATGTTCACATTAAAGAACATAATTTCTGCTGTTATAAAACATTCAGAGATGTGATAAAATAGCACAAAATTCTCCAGATCAGTATAACAAATACATATTCTAGTTACTTTAAGTAGTATATTCAGCTAAACTGTGAGGGACAAAATTCTTTTGGATCATAAATGTTCACCCTCAACTTTCTGTATTATTGTTAACCACATGAAAAATAAAATATAACTAAAACAATGAGATTGTTATATTTCAACCTGTTAAACGTTTTAGGAGTCAAATAACACACATGTGTGATGATATATCTCAATATATTAAAAATGAAAATATTTCAAAATTAAATGTATTAGAGATCTTTCCTTAATATTTAAAGAAATGTATCATCAGTTTCATATTATATGGCATTCTATGGTATTTTGTATCTGAAATAATTTAAAGAATTTCTTATTTTTTGACATCACAATTGTTTTTGTACACGTGTACAAGTTACTTACCATGCTTTTCACAGAAATGGAGAGTTGCTATGTCCTCTTCTTCAATCTTGAAATACCCTTGTTATTTTCTGTGTGGAAAGATTAAGGTGGAAATGATGCTGAGTGATTATCAAGGCTAGGTTGAGGAAGGTAATACAATTTCCACCTGGTTTCCTCTCTCTCTCTCTCTCTCTCTCTCTCTTTCTCTCTGCCTCTCTCTTTCTCCCTCTGTAAGAGTCAGTCATCTAGGAAGATACCTTGCTGGAAATATCACAGAAAGAGGCCACACAGAGATAAAGGGGTTGGCTGAGGAAACTCAGCTATTCCATTCCTCAACTCTTTGAGAAACTCAACCTCAGGTGCCAGACATGTGAGTAAACCTAAAGATGGTTCCCGCACTAGTCTTTATCTGAAAGTCATGACGTGAGATACTGAGTAAGAAATGCCTAATGATTTGAATTTCTTTGATTGCTATTGTTATCTAACTCTTCCCACACTGTTTTTGAAACACATACACACACACAGTTTATGCATTTTGAAATATTTATGGGAAATGGAGTCAAAAATTTATACATGTATTTCTCTTCCCATTAACTTTATGGAAGGGAAAGTCAAAAGTGAAAAACATTGTAAAAATAGAAATTAACACATTAGTTAAGACTAGGTAGGACTTCAGATTAGATTGAGATTAAGACTGAATTATTTCAAAATAGATTAACTGTCGAATTCCCAGGCTCATGTTATTTGAGGAGAGGTTATATCTTGAAAATCATCCTTGTAAAATGCATTGAAACAGACATCTCTTGCCCTTCAATACGTATGTTTTCTTTTTTAAAATGATAATAATTTTTAGAAAAGAATCTGTTCTTATGAAGCCATTACTGTTGTATTTACACTCTACCCCATCAAATGTTGACCATTATTGCAGGAATGTCCACTTCCATACACAGTCACAATGGAAGCCTGAGGGGAAAGTGTAGTCCTGGTTTACTAGACACTGAGGGAATATTGGTTTTATTGTTATAGAACATGGAAGAGACATGCAGGACACTAAAACTTTTATACATCCTTACCAGGAGGGTGCTTTTGTAAGCAGGACTCAGAAACCATAAAGAACGAAACCAACAAAAATGAAGGCAGAACAGATTACCTAAAGTTAAATTTAAATCTTCAAAAATAGGCCATAAATATATTCAAAGTAAAATTTAAAAACGGAGAAAACATTTACCATGTGGGAAAAAAAAACCAAAAGCTAATATCCCCAAAGTCCAAAGAGCTCCTATAAAATAAAATTTTAAAGATATTCAACTCAACTGATAAATGCATATGAAAATTACAGGATTATTATCTTTCAGAATGATCAATAAAATGTAAAAACACTAATGATATTTCATTTTACTGATTAGAAGATAATTTTAAAAGATTGAGAGGTTTAGTGCTGGAAAGACAATTGTATTCTTGGTAAGAATTTAACTTGTTATAATCATTTTAGAGAACAATTTGAAAATAGTTACTAAAGTTTAAATAAGACAAATATGTAAACATATGCATGCAAGCATTTTCAATAAAGCGTTATTTGGAATAGAAAAATATTGGAAAACAATATTTCAAAATTGGGAAATGGTTGATTATTATATGAAGCATGTGCTTCACACAAAATATACTAAAAGGGCAAGCTTCCAATAATCAACATTATATTCAACAGCATTAGATGATCTAAGAGAAAAGAGAAAAAAGAGGTATTATAATTAGAATTTTGCATATGTCCCTCTTTGGATCCTTAATTAAACTCCATAAGGTTGGTGCAAATATTACCAGTAAGGAGCATAATTTTCAATACATAATAAGCAATGTCATATTTCTAGTATGTAAGAAGAGTAGATTTAAAATCGGAAAATCTGACAATTTAGTGGATGATTAGTATATGAGTACTACTAGGAGAAAATTATGAAGTAATTTTTGCCAAGTTGGGTGGTAGGAAAAAGTGTGTGTGGATGGCCGGGCGCGGTGGCTCACGCTTGTAATCCCAGCACTTTGGGAGGCCGATGCGGGCGGATCACGAGGTCAGGAGGTCGAGACTACGGTGAAACCCCGTCTCTACTAAAAATACAAAAAATTAGCCAGGCGTGGTGGCGGGCGCCTGTAGTCCCAGCTATTCAGAGAGGCTGAGGCAGGAGAATGGCCTGAACCCGGGAGGCGGAGCTTGCAGTGAGCTGAGATCGCGCCACTGCACTCCAGCCTGGGCGACAGACTGAGACTCCATCTCAAAAAAAAACAAGTGTGTGTGTATGTTTGACTGTATGATTTGTGGTAGGGAGAAGTGGAAGTCAGTATTTTCAATAGAGAGAGTGTGTGCTTCATAAATGGTTAGAATATGGGTGACACTTTTTACTTAATTGTAGTTTCAGGATTAATAGAACAACATAAAATTTTTAAAAAAATTTTGTCACATCACTCGTTTTCAGAATGGTTCTATTGGCTATCTCTGTGTTTTTTAGAATTGTGGAACCAGAAAGAATAGCACATTACGAGTCTGATAATATGTTTAATATGAACTTAGATATGATAACATAATGCAGAAATTTTCCATAAATATTTACAGATCTCTAAAATTTAACATGAAAATATCTCGAATTATTAGTGTAATTCTCAGCCTAAAAACATTTTTAGCATTTAGATTTATCATACTGATAAAAAATATCACCATTTATATACAACATCAGTTTTATATATATCAGTTTTATACATATAAAATAATATATATATAAAGTATACATAATGTTTCGTTTTGTGTAAAAAATGAAAAAATATTACTATTACATGATTTTCATTGATTGTATTCTACTTACAATCCATTCTAAAATTAAATAAGATACTTCTCATCAGCCTCTGTGACATATATATTCAATGTCTAGCATGGAGGTGGTTTGAAGCTTGGGTTTTATTTTCTAACCATTAAATTTGATCTACATTTTCACAGAGGATAAGCTGTATCAACTAGTGATTATTCTCTAGTGTAAGATGGAATTTGCTAAAGATAGAAGAAGGTTGAGAGATGGTGACATCTCAGAGAATTCAGAGTATTGTACATATTTAGAGACAAGTAACAAAAAATATAAAAGGGTTGGAATATAGACCCTAATGTAAAAAGTTCAATGACATTAAGCCTAGTAAAAGAAAATAAAAATTTATAAATATATAAAAATATTTTTTAAAAACTGTTTAAGCATTTGAGAAAAAAATGTACTCTCTGAAGCTGAATTAATAAATAAGAGGATTACTAAGCGTTTTTCTGGGATGGCTTACATGTGACCAAGACTATGCTAGGTGTCATAAAATTCTCACATGGTTCATGGAAAGAAAACTTAAAGCTTATTAAATATATTCTACCTACGTTATAAATGAAGATACGCCAAATCAAGTTACTTTCCATGATCATACATTAAATTACGGTAACAAAAGTAGAGCCCAGTTCTCTTGGATCTCAGTTTTGTCCTATAGTCATCACATGCTGTGATTTACTTTGTGTTTCTTCCTACTTCAGATTACGTGCCATTTTTTACTAAAATTGATGAAAAAATGCCTACACTCAATTCAAGCAAATACAGAAATATCTGAACAGAAAAATCAAGAACTGAGGCTGATGGAAATCGTGCATGGTAGTGTTATCAGATCCTAAAGGTGTTTAGGATTTGGCATTTGGCTTTCAGAAAGTTAAAAATATTTTAGCTGTACCTTTGTGAAAAAATAGAAAGACGAATTGAAAAATGCTCAGACACAGATAATATGCCTCTCACATTATCTCACAGAGTACAAAACTCAGTGACAAGATTCATTCTGTTCTCCTATAAAAATTACAGACTTTGGACAGAATAATAGAAGATAATTGACACTAGTGTCTTAATGCTAAATTGAAAGAACTACCCAGTTGTTTTAATTTTGTGATAATGAACTCTAAAGAATGCCTTCTTCCTCTAGTACACATATGGTAGATTGTATCTCAGATGCTTTCCTGTCTAAATATCCAGAATAAATACCAAATAATGTCACCATTATTATGCAAAATCAGCATGATGTGAAGATTCAGGTACATGAAATACAGCAACATGGTACTTAGAAAAGCTTTTACTGAGCCAACTTTCTTTCCCACAACATGAAAACAAAATCAATTCTGCTTAAGATAACATAAGTGATGCTATAATTGAGGCAATCTTTACAATACAGCTTGTGTAGTGACAAGAGGAAATGCCAGCCATTTTTATTTTGCTGGAAAATGGCTCAAAGGCAAAGAGATTCTAGCCCCTGGAGACTCGCAATAACCTATAATGAGGGCCACAGCCATCACACAAGAAATGTAACAGATGGCACCATGGTTGCCTCACTCAGACACAGGTTACAAAACAGATGAATATAGGATTTTAATATTTAGAATATATGAAGGAGATGGCTGTTAGACCAGGCAGTAAAACTAAAAGACATATAGCACCAAGAACATCAAAACTATTATAAATCTTTTTCTTTTAATATATATTAATCTACATGTGATTGGAGTTTCCTATCAATTTGACCCAAAACCATCACTAGAGTTTAAAGTCCTTTAAGAAAGAAAACATATTTTGACCAATGTTATAAAAATAAAAGTTACATAGTAAGTATTCGAAATATATATTTATATTTGAATTGAATTAAAATGTAACAGAAAATATCAGAGTAGACAGAAATAAATTTCCCAATGTATCAAACTGCAAAAAAACTTGGAAACACCTCTATCTATAACTCATCAAAAAGTATAAAACTGGATGAAAAAGAAAAACATCTCTTCAGTTTCATCGTCAAGTAAATGCAGCCGCTAAGACATGGAATGTGGGAAGAAAGCAAGATCCAAGAAATGATGGAAACCCATTTATGTGAGATTCACATTAACTGTCACTTTTCCCCTGGGACATTTAGCATTACCTGTCTGAGGCCATTGAAGTTCAGCTGACATTGTGGTCCAGAGTTGTTGGCAGCCTTGCTGGCATGCAAAGCAAAAATGAAAATGTAGAAGTACTAAGAAGACAAGACTTGGACAAAATGCTAGACAAATTGGATTACTGGAGGAGTGAATTGGACATTCTGCTCAGATTTGTCCTCAATGTTATTTGGTGAATCTTGAAATGCTCAGGTCAAAAAGGGAAGAAGCACAGTAGAAACATGCTGCTAAAAGGTTAAACAAGAGGCCTAAGTTTTTGTCCACCTCATAGTCCCAAGAACACACACACACACACACACACACACACACACAGAAAGAGAGAGAGAGAGACACACACACACACACACAGATGTACCTTAGAATGTTACAAGAAAGAGAAAACACATCACTTTACAATTAAACCAGATTAAAACCAGAGAAAGAAAAAACCTTAAACTACTTGCAAACCAGAATAAACCCATGGAAAATTAAGCTTCAGATCACCTTCATTACTCTTTTAATAAGTTGATCTGTCTTCCAGAGAAAATTAAATTTTCTCTGGAAGAAGGAAATATGATCTTCAGATCCTGAAAGTTTTCACACACAATGTATAACATTCAACCAGAAATTACCATGTATAAAATAATAGCACTGTTTTGGTTATCAACTATTGCATAGCAGGTAATCTAAAAATTTGGTGGTTTTTCATCTAAAACAACAACAAATATTTTATTATCCAGAATGTTTCTGTGCATCAGCAACTGGTGTAGGGATTGGCTGGGCATTTCTGGCAAAAGGCCTTTCACATAGTTGTGGTCAGACTGTTGAGGAAGCCTCCAGTGTGAGCTGCAGCTGCTGGGGAATAGCTGAGTATCTCCCTCTCCATGTAAACTCAGAGAAGAACTTGGCCTAGAGTGATGCAAGTGCTTAGGACACAAAATTTAAAGCGGCATTCCTGCTCAGGGTCATGAAAGTGCAGGTGTGGCACTTCCAGGGCCCTGAGAGGGAGCGTCTTCTGAAGACACCTACAGTATAAAACTCAAAAGCACATTCCTTTTTTTTTTTTAATATAAAAAGCCTTCACTTGCAAGACTCTAACAGCGAATATTTTCTTAATTGTTTTTATTTTGCTCTAGGCATCTCTTTCGGCTCTTGTCCTTTCTCCAAACGCTGACTTAGAGCTCACAATGTATTATATTTCTATGGGGCTTCATTTGGCATTCTTGGGAGCATGGTGGTCTTAGGATATGTGGTATAACCTACGGTGATTGAAGGCTTCAAGATAAGTTATTATTCTGAGGAATCCAGGTGGAAACTCTATCACCATTTCTAACCTAGCTTCGACTTCTATGTAGTGTCATTTCCACTGTATTTTACTGAATACGAGCGAGTCCCACCAGTTCCACTGGGAGATATATCGCCACTTGATGAGAATAGTATCAAAAAATCTGGAGATTGTCTTAAAATATACCGTCTACATCATTAACAAAATCCATACTAAAAATGAAACAGAACTAAAAGTAGTCCAGAGTTTAAAATAATTGGACATAAACTTTGAAAGGATTAAAATAATTATTTTTAAGGAAGTCAATAACAAGATGGAGAATTTTACTAGTAAATTGTAATCTACAAAGAAAATCAAGATTCTAGAACAGGAAATGCAGTAACTCAAACCAAGAACTCATTTTTGAGTTTGGCTGCAGATCATTAACATTGGAATAGAAGATTATTGATCCAAACTAAAAGAGAGAAAAAGTACTTGGAGTAAGGAATAAAACAAACATAAGAGACAGTGCCAACAGATCTAACATCCGTGTAATTAGAGTAACAGAAGGAAAGGAGAAAGGAAATGAGTCAAAAAGAGCTGCTGACTAAAAATTTTTCAAAACCTATGAAAGACAACAAACCCAAGATCCAAAATTATCAATGAGCTCAAAGGAAGACATAAATCAAGAACACCGCACCAACAAATATTCTATTAAAATTGCTGAAAACGAAAGACAAAAAGAAAAATCTGTAAAGCAGTTGAAGGAAAAGTCATATTACCTTCAGAGTAGCAACAATAGGACTGACAAATGACTTCCCATCAATAATTATGGGAGTCAGAGATGAAATATGACATTATCAGAACACTACGTGAAACTAGATTTTTACATTCAGCAGAAACAATCTTCAGAAATGGAGGCAAAAGTTTTCAGATGATTATAAATTAATAAATTTTTTGATGGGTAGATTCAGACCAAGAAAATACTACAAAAAATTTCTCAGGCACAATAGAAATGTTCCCAGACTGTAATGTTATTATGAAGACATGAAGAGTTTTGGAAATTGTAAATATAAGAGAAAACTCAAATTACTATCGTTTAGAAGAATAACAATGTCTGTGAAGTTATAAATAAGTTCTGTAAACAGAAAACTAGAAGTAGACTAACATTTCCTCACCCTGGTGTCACGTGTCTACAAAAACCTGCAGTTAACCTCATAACTAATAGTGAAATATTGAAAGTTTTTCTTCTATATTGAAAAATAAGTCAGATGATCTACTTTCACTATTTCTATTAAATGTGTACTAGAGTGCCTAACCTGGACAGTAGACATTTGTTTATATGTATGTTTGTGTGTGTGTGTGTTTATAAATATATTAAAGCGTAATGTAAGTTCATGTGTATGTGTGTCTATACAGTACTACATACAATTTGAATATGGCAACATTGTTTAAATAGAAAGTAATAAATATTCTATAAATTAATATAATTATTAAGTAAATTAACCAAATCTGCTGGATTTAGTGTCAATATAAAACTCAAATGTGTATATAATAACAACAAAAAATAGCACATTAAATGTATACACAAAACAACTACTTGTGATTCAATCTAAGAAAAAGTTTAGTAAACATTCCACTCAATATGTCAATTTTTGGGGGAGCGTAGGGACAGAGTCTCTGTTGCCTTGGCTGGAGTACCATGGTGCAATCACAGCTCACTGCAGCCTTGACCTCCAGGGTTCAAGCAATCTTCCTGCCTTAGCTTCCTGAGTAGCTGGGACTAAAGGCATGCAGCATCATGCTCAGCTTATTTTTGTATTTTTTGTAGAGACAGGGATTTGCTATGTTGCCCAGGCTGGTCTCAAACTCCCGGGCTCAAGCTATTCTCCAGCCTTGGCCTCTCAAAATGGTGAGATTACAGGCATGAACCACAATGTGTGGTCAAAATACGTCAAAATGTTAAAATTATTTAAAAAATTAAAGATGGCTTTAATGATTATAAAATTAGCCATTTATAATTGTGGGGCTTAATATATTAAAAGTTCAATTTTTCCCAAATTATACTTTCAAGAAAATTGCAGAAAAAAGAAATCCTGTATGTTTTTGGTGGCTACTTACAAGTTGATCTAAAATATAAATGGAAGTTCAAAGCGTTTGGAACATCCAACGCAGTCTTCAAGAAGTAGACCACAATGAAGATTTACCATTTTGGATATCATAACTTACTACAAAGCTATAGTAATTTAAACTACATAGTAATATTTCAATAATAGATACATAAATGAAATATAAATGAGTCTCAAAACAAATATTTATGTATTTTTTCACCTGCTTAACAATAAAGTAATATTGTGGTAAGAGTTATTATGGGATTATTATATTGATACATAGTGCTGGGTGAATGGATACCCATATGCAGATAATAACCTTGCCTTTAATCTGATACATAATATCAATTTCAAATAGATTTTAAAGTTAAATGTAAATGTCCAAGCAATAATGTTTCTAAAATATTGCATTGAAGAATATCCTCCTGACCTTAGGGTTGGTACAAATTTCCTATTTACAATTCAAAGAGCAGTAACCACAAGAGGTTGATAAATTAGATTGAACAAGAAAAAGCACAGCATTACATTGGATGACTATTCATCTATAAAAGTAAATGCACTACTGATCAAATAGTAACAAGGGGATGAAGCTGAAAACCGTTCAACTGAGAGACAGACCCAACGCACAAAAGAATACACAGTATGATTCCATATGAAACTCTAAAAATGACGAAGTAATCTTTAGTGACAAAAAGCAGTCCAGTAGTTTTTTTGGGGTCAGAGATGTGTACAGTTGACTGGGAGGTGCCATAAAGAAAGTTGAGGTTAATAGAAATATTATGTGTATTATTTTTCCTAGTGGTTACACAGGTATATGAATTTTTCGGATCTCATCACAATATATACTTAATGCAGTTCATTTTGTTAAATGTAAAGTATATCTCAGTAAAGTTTATTTTTAAATGTATATAAACATATATATCTAAATTATATATGTATAAATATATAAAGAATTAAGTAAAATAATTTTTTAAAATAAGACTTAAATGGTAATGCTTCAAATTCAGCTTATTTAAAATCTTTCTGCTTTGCTACAAAGGCAGTCTACTTAATACACTGTAAGTTTGTATCTTTTAATCTTAACCCAGTTGTCCTAAATGCGGAAGAAAAGGAATAAGGCTAAGATTTCTATCAGTTTAAGCCAATAATGGCAAAATAATCAACTGAGAAAAAACAATGCGGTTGTAATAAATATACTACAGATAAAAACCTGAAGGGAAGGAATGATGTGTAGTGCAGATAGCAGCCATCTGGATTGTTTGTTTTTTGAGCCTTTCAACAACAAAGAAATGTTCATTTCCCAAGGAGACCTACAAATCAAGATGGATTGACAGCTTTCTTTTTTAAAGTGGCAAATGTTCAGAGGTGCTCCTGTGAGGGCACAGTAAACAAGCAACATCATCAGACCATCATTCAATTTAACTTGGTGCTGCTATGCAGAAAAAAGTGAGCAAAGCCACATAATTCCAGCTGGCTTACTGAAATCTTTGTTAGTAGGACCTCTTCTTCTATCAAACAATTTGGTATTAACTCACACAATGGTATCTGGCTAGTGTCAATCAACGATAAGAAAATTTAAATAAAATATTATTCTCCCAACTATCAAACCCCTATTCCAAATAATACTTAATGCCAAATATTTTCTTGATATTAGATTTTGTTTCAAATCTTTCAGATTAAATTCTTGCCTTCACTTGACGTAAGAGATACAGCTTGTTTTCTGTAATGCAACCCCAATTGATAAAGTAGCTGAGAAATTCACAGTGTGCATACTAAAATGCCATTTTGAATTTTGCAGCGTGTGTATCATGTATCAAATGTATGTGAAGTCTCAGGGGGAATGAAAGAGAATTCTAGGCAGGAAAAGCAATGAGAATGGCCACAATTTGAAACAGAAGCTGGCAAATAAGCAAAAGTGTATTGGGGAAGGTTTTTTCTGTCCTTGTATCATTTGTTCTTTTACTTTTATTCAAGTCAACAATGCCACTGCAAGACTGAAAAGGGGAGACATTAATGTATATTAAAATAGAGAATTTTTATTCACCCTTTGATATAGCTTGAACATACATCCCCATCAAATTTCTTGTTGAATTACAATCCCCAGTGTTGGAGGTGGGGCATGGTAGGAGATGTTTCGATGATGGGGTCAGATCCTCCACGGCCTGGTGCTGTTCTCACAATAGTGAGTTCTGAACAGATCTGGTTGTTTGTGTGGGAACCCTCCCTACTCACTGTCTCTCTCCTTCCACTCCCCCATGTGAGACACCTGCTCCCCCTTCATCTTTCACCATGTTTGTTAGCTCTCTGAGGCCTCCCAAAAACAGATGCCGGCATTCTGCTTCCTGTACAGGCTGCAGAACTGTGAGTTAAAACTTCTTTTCTTATAAATTACCCAGTCTCAGGTATTTCTTTATAACATCACAAGAACAGCCTCATGCATCCAGAGAAATAAAAAATGTGTCTCATTCAGTTAATGGAATTTAAAGGAAACAGAGATCCTCTGTTGAACAGAAGACGTACCATTTCTGATCTTTCCTTATCAACCCAAAAGACTTCTACTTCTACTATAGCTCTAATAATAAATTAGGAGTAAGAATATTAAGAATTTTCTGGGAAATCTTATTGCAGATCAGCCTTAAATCAGTTTTCTCTCTATCTTCTCCTGATGCAAAATCATAGCTTCTAAACATCATGCCACAGTCTTCAAGGATTGTGAGGCTAGTCACTGACATTTTTATTGAAGACAGTTGAAGATAAGCAGACACGACAAACAAAAGTCTTCGAAAGAATGGCCCAGAGAATCACATTATCCAGTCTGGTATGTGCAAGAAGGCTATATCTGCAGCTGAACTGTGGGCTCAAGAGAAAGCTGACCAGAGCCTGCAGTATTGCTTCCACGCCTCTTCCTCTGCCTGGGGAAAATGTGTCAGTCCTGGAGAGTGGAACAGACGTTGGCTTGACTTGCCCACTCTCATGGGATTCACTGATGATAGTTATTTCCATTGGCAGCAATTGTGTAACCACATTCTTTTTGGGCCTAACACTTACAAAATTTGAGAGCCCTTTGAGGAAATAATATAAAATTAGATACAATGGCCTCTTGGAGGTAAAGCCAAAGCTTAAACTACCTTAGAATCTCAATAAATCTATTTTTGAGAACCAGGTCCTGGATTCTGTAACTATGTGGAATTTTCAGGTTTGGCTGCATCAGGAACATAATAGCAAACACTGAAATGGGTCCCTGTCACCCCACAGCCATGTCCATTACAAGATAGTGAGTCAGTGTTATGACAGATTAGTGATGAATGTCATTGCCTGAAGGAGACACTTCAAGGAATTCAAGGCAGCCTGGCAGTTTTCCCAGAAGGTTTTAGAACACAAACTGTAATATGCAACTTTACTAACGCACATTGTATGCTTCATGTATTCCCTTTCTAATAGCAAGGGTTTTCCATGAAAATATTCATTCCATATGACCTATATCCACCAAGACCACCCCAGTGAACACTGAGAACTCATCCAGGCACTCAAACACTCTCCTACTGCCGTGCTCCTGTGGCAGTTGAGTGCATGCATCCGCACTTTCACTAAAGAGTAAACAGCTAGCAGAATGTCCATATGGCAAGGAATATTGATCCAGGAATTCGATATGACATTGCAAAAGTAAAGGAAATAGATGTGGTCCTATTCAGTTTGCCCTTTTTAAACAGCCTGGAGTTAAAAATGTGCCTCTGCTGGCGTCAACTTGACCCTGAGAACAGAGGCAAATGGCCAGCAGCTCCCACTCTAGACCTGCTGGAGTAGCATTATTGATAAAAAGTAATGGAGATGGGGCCGGGTGCGGTGGCTCACGCTTGTAATCTCAGCACTTTGGGAGGCCGAGGCGGGCGGATCAGGAGGTCAGGAGATAGAGACCACGGTGAAACCTCATCTCTACTAAAAAAATACAAAAAATTAGCCGGGCGTAGTGGTGGGCGCCTGTAGTCCCAGCTACTCGGAGAGGCTGAGGCGGGAGAATGGCGTGAACCCGGGAGGCGGAGCTTGCAGTGAGCCGAGATTGCGCCACTGCCCTCCAGCCTGGGCGACAGAGCAAGACTCCGTCTCAAAAAAAAAAAAAAAAAAAAAAGTAATGGCGATGGAATAGTATCAGTAGGTGTTTATGTCCTATGTTTTCAATTGCATTCTGGAGAGGTGCAGATGTTCAATTCCAGGCATGGGTTTTGAGCTGCAGGACTTTTTAGCTCTAGGACCAGAAAAGTACTGATCCAACCTCTTGTGGGATCAAGGTCCAGGATGTAATAACAATATGACATCGCAGAACCTGCCAGCTCAGTGTTCATAGTTCAAGGGAGCCACTAGTCCTGCATCTGAAAACATCAGAAGATCTGGGCTCACGCATTCCAGTTGCAGCTGCATTATATTGCAAACTACTCTCAGGGTTTGCTGCATGAGCCTTCTTCATGGTTGTGAAAGGACAAACCTCTCCCCTAGCGCAATCAGGGAGTGAACTCCAAGCTTTATGTTTGGTTACTACTGATTGCTTTAGCCACTCCACTGTAGTTGATTTATGGGGGCATTTCAGTGGGTGACCATCCTGCAAGGAATCAATCTTGGATGTGTTATCACTTACCCTTCACGCTCACAGCTGGTATGGCAACATCACGCATTCTTCAAGTGATGTAAATTGATTTTTAAAGTCAGGATCTTTTCCTACTATCATAGTACAGTGATAATTTTGATTATATATTAAAATATTATATATCATACCTAAATATAAAATAAAGTTGAATCAATTTTATGTAATGAATTTAATTTTTATATTTGGTAGGCACTAAAAATGCTGCAAAGTCTCATACACAAAATATATTTAACAGCAGATTACATTTTTATCTCATCCAAACAAGAAGAAAATCATGGCACTAATAATAGGAGGTGATATCGGCTGAGTCTGGGCTTCCAGGATCTGAGGACAGCTGTCGTGTACAAGGAGTAGAAGATCTAGACTCTGATTTCCAGGGAAGGGAATTGAGGAAGCAATAAGAAATCTGAAATTTGAAGTCAGTGGGCACACAGAGAGGCTAAGCCCTAAGTGAAGTGAAGTGTTTCCAATAAGCAATGGCCAACAGGCAAAAAAATAAAACCGAGTTTGCCAAATTAAATCTAGAATGAGTGCCAGAGCTTAGAAGGGGTGCCAGTCTTTTATGAGATGTCTGTAGAAGAACGTGTAGGCTGAGAAAGAGCCATAAAGATCATCCCTAGATTTGAATGGAGTCATCTAAGGCAGTGATTTTAACATATTGCAATCACAGATCCCTTCAGTAATCCAAAGAAAGCTATGAGCCATTCTCCACCTGTTCCACACTGAAAATGCACATAGACTTCAACAGTGAATTATTGTAAAATTAATTACTGCCTTTCCTTTTTGCTTCACTCCATTTATCAGAAAAGCAGCAGCATAAACAAAATTGTAAATATTCTCTTGCACTTGAGGGAATTTTGTTTTGGTTTTTTGAGTTCAGGGTTTCCAACTGTTCCAGTCTTTAAAGTGGAATGGAGTTAAATTGTCTCAGAAGAGAATAGGGGAGATTCTGTACTTTGAATTAAGAGGAGACTCTGACAAATACATGGAAAGTGTTAGGGTTTCAGAGACTCAGAAGACAGTTGATTGTTTTCCCAGTACTGATGAATAAAACCTGATGGCAGGTCTCCTGAGGAGGGCAGCTGCAGGTATACTTGGCAGCAGAAATCAAAGAAGCTTACTGAGAGTACGTGATTCTAAAATATGGCATAAAGGAGGAGCTGTCCACATAGGCTTGGAAATGAGTATTTCATCAGTGACCATAACAAAACTGATCAGATGTCTTTAACAATTTTTCAGAAATTCCATCATGTGCAAGTTTCGCACAATAAGAAAGGAGAAGCGGTTATAATGGATATGGGGGATTGAGGTGCAGCAAAAATCCTAGCTTTCTTTGAGTGTCCATTCATTCCTGTACCATATACTGGGAAGGCTAAACATTACATTGTCTAGACCTCAATGATTTCAGAATGTGGTTCAGATTTGTACTAAACCAGATGCATTGTAAGATGAGGAGAAACTGAGGCAGAAAGCTTCTGTTACTTGTCACATAAGCCTACTCTTACAGACGTTTACTCATTCAACTACTGTGTTAGCAGACACTTATTACAATGCATCTATTTTTCTGATGTGTAAGATAATGGTTTTATGGCTTGACGTAGTGAGAAGCTTCCTGAATGTGGAGGATTCCTGATGAGCAACACAGTATGGCTCTAAGGCCAACAGATGGAAGAGCAGTTTCTCAATTTGAAGGCAGTAACTACTTTAGTAGACCGCCCAGGGAATCAAATTGAAAATTTCTCCCGGAGTCTATATCTGTAACCCTATCAGTCATTCCATAAAACATTAATATCTTGGAACAAATCCCTTTCTAAGGATTCTATTTTCTGCAGTGTAACTGGAACCACTGTGAAGAGTAATCACCAGATGACTGAAATTAGGTGTTTCATCAACTGGGCTGTTAGGACTAAATCCATATTTGAAGGAATTTTTTTAAGTGTGTCATGTCTTGAAACCAAGTGTAGTGTACTAGTAGTTCATGTTCATCATGTAAATGTCAAACAAAATTTTTCATACTAAGTCAAAAAATTTACAGAGTTCTCTCAATTCTTGTCCAAAGAATCACATGCTACAAGGAGGAATCCAGTGCAACAAAGCATGAAGAAATCAGTATAAGAAGTCTTATGTTCGATGTTGTCCATGGATAGCTATCATAGGGAAAAGAGTTCATACATAACCACATGATAAGACAAACAAAAGCATAACCAAATACGAAAAAGATAAACATTTTTTTCTTGCAGTCACAGCCTCAGAGGAGAGAGGAAGAATACATTAGGATGGGTTGGCATATGTATCTAGATATTAGAGCTGAAAAATTAAAAAGAAATAAACCCACCTACACTGAACAGTTTAGTTTTCTGATTTGATGTGGAAGTTTGCCTCTCTCCAATTTTAGACTTAATGTGGTTATTTGAAAGATTTCCCAGCTCTACAACCGCAATTCACCAGAGTGCCCCAGCTGTCACAAATCTTGACTAAAAATAATGTGTAACTGTTGGTGGGACTGTAAACTAGTTCAACCATTGTGGAAGTCAGTGTGGCGATTCCTCAGGGATCTAGAACTAGAAATACCATTTGACCCAGCCATCCCATTACTGGGTATATACCCAATGGATTATAAATCATGCTGCTATAAAGACACATGCACACGTATGTTTATTGCAGCACTATTCACAATACCAAAGACTTGCAACCAACCCGAATGTCCAACAACGATAGACTGGATTAAGAAAATGTGGCACATATACACCATGGAATACTATGCAGCCATAAAAAATGATGAGTTCATGTCCTTTGTAGGGACATGGATGAAACTGGAAACCATCATTCTCAGTAAACTACTACAAGGACAAAAAACCAAACACCGCATGTTCTCACTCATAGATGGGAAGTGAACAATGAGAACACATGGACACAGGAAGGGGAACACCACACTCCGGGGACTGTTGGGGGTGGGGAGATGGGGGAGGGACAGCATTAGGAGATATACCTAATGCTAAATGACGAGTTAATGGGTGCAGCACACCAACATGGCACATGGATACATATGTAACAAACCTGCACATTGTGCACATGTACCCTAAAACTTAAAGTATAATAATAATAATAATAAATGTGTAAGAATGTAAAGAACTATAGTCAAAGGAAAGGAAAGAAGAAGAAAAAAAAATCATACTTCTCTGATTCATCATGCCTGGAATATTTAGTAGCCTGTTACTTCTCAGGTAATTTCCCAAATCTTAAAAAATAAAAATAAGAAAATAAAAAAGTAAGAAAATAAATAACAAACAAATGAAAACAAAACCCAGTATCAGAAAGGGAAAAGTCAAGGATTGAGAGAAAAAGAGAATGGAGAAGTGTACAGTATAATTTCTTCAATCCCAGGGATCTTGAACATTCATAGAATATGGCTCAAGATTTGCATTTCTTGCCCACTTTTGATCTGATTCAGAAGTATTGTCTAATCCACCATCTCATTCCTTTTTTCCCCAAACAATATTTGGGAAAAGTCTCACTTATCAAAATGCTTTTTGGTCTTGTCCATAGCTCTTTAAGCTGAACACAATCCCATAAGGCCTTAGTCCAAGAAAGCCTAAACCAAAATGTGTTGCTCTTTGAGCCTTTCCCAGGGATCTCATCTCATCCTCCTACCACCTTTTACCTAGTGCCCATCTGATAGTGTATTTGCAAAACTTGGGTTTCTCTGGACTTAGCTTCAAATACTTCAAACTCTCAGCCCTGACCTCAGTTCTACCCCCCGCTCTCTGGTCTCTGCAGACTTTTTCTGTTTCAACTGTTTGAACCTTAGGTTGCTCTTCTAGATTTATGCTGACTCATGAAGGCTTTTTAAAATGATCCATAGACATAGAAATCTCATAGGTTCTTTAATTCCAGATAACTTTGTTGAAGTGTTAAAATAGTTATGTCTTTTATGGACATAGTCTTCAAACAAATCAATGTGTTTCTATTTTTATATACCTCAAAGACATAATAGTTTGAAAAGCGTAGGTCACTGATGGGTTGGCATGTTTTTTCATTTTTTACAAAACATGCTGGTGACTTTCAATGTCAATTTTCACTGTATCTCATGGCAAATTTACCATCTTCTTTGGTAGCAAGATATAAACATATAAACATAACAGAAGGTCAATGATCAGCAGAGGATTTGGAAGAAGGATCACTCACTTTGGAAGCTTATAAAGTAATGTCAATAAGAAATATAGCACCATTATTTTAAATTAAATTTGCACTATTTTTCAAAGTTATTGCCCTCAAAATTGTAGTCTTGTTTGCTTTGTACTGCCCTAGACTGAATGATCACATTCTTGTACAAATGACAGAAATACTTTTTAAAAATTTAAGTGCACTTAAATGTTTTCATGGTGATATGAAACTCAGATACTTCCATGTTTTAGTTCCATTCAATAAAGTTGTAATAACCCAAAATTTACACGGGCTTATTTTATTATTTATCTCTCTTTGGGATCCTGGAAAAGCATATTCCTTTTCAGAATAAGAATACATTCTTCATTTTTGCAAGAATATTACTTATTATTTGCAAAATTAAAATATCCATAAAAGTAAGCATCCTGATCTTTAATGTCTGATTTGTTCCATTTGTGTTCAGGGTTTCTTGGTAGAAACAAGATGCCATTTCAAACTAGATCCTCCTAATTGTGTTAAATTCATTCTTTTATGAATGAAAAGCCACATTAAAAAATTCTTGAAAGAATTATTGACCCAAATAGCCTATAAACTTCTCATAAGAAAATATTCTTTGTTACAACATAGTTTTATTTATTCTCCCTGAAAAAACCTGTTAACTGATCTTTTGTCTTTTCTTTTCAGAGATTCAACTGACATATAATGTTTATTACTATCAACAAAACAGTTATTAAGTTTTGAGATATTATTCCAAGGTAATAAACTATAGCTTGCCTCATTTTCTTAAAACTAGTGACATAATATAGTGGGAATTTAACGGGTTTGGAATTTGGCAGACAGGCAAGTATGAATTTAATCCTATTTCACTATGCATTCTGTGACCTAGAAAGATAACTGTAGGAACCTGTTTCCTCATCTGTAAAATGTCTACAATAATAACCAATAAGTAGATTGTGATGGGGTAAAATAAGGCAGCATAGGACAAAGCAACCAACAATTTTTTCACATAGTGAAGGTGCAATAATTCGTAATTTATATTATTTTATCTTCATTAGCGATGCATTTTGTATACTTTTCCCTCAACAATGTTCTCTCTCTCAACCTCTCTGTCTCTTTCTGTTTCTGTCCCTCTCCCTTATCCCGCACTGTCTAATCCTCTCCTACCCACAGACATAAGTACACACACACTCACACACAGCATTAAAAATGAAAAACTCTTAAAAGACACAGAAGGCATACACAATCATGTTAATGGACTTAGTCCAATCCAATTCTATTGTTTCAGTATCCATATAAATGTATATACAGATAGCTAGACAAATTTACTTGATTGTGAAGGACATGTAATGCTTATAATTTAATCCAGTCACCCTACTGTCTGGCCAAAATTATACTGAACTTTTTCCAAGAGAGACACAGGTTTAAACCAGCCATCATTTTGCTTTAAAAAGATGCCTGTGCTACCCTATGTGTTTGTGTGGTTGCAATCATACAGAGATGTTATCTATTTATATAATTAAGGATACAAATGGATAGAAATTTGCTTAAAATATGAATTCATTTATAGTCAGCATAACACACACACACACACACACACGGTTTCTTTATCAACCTTAAAAAACCCCATTGTATCACTTCAAGATTGCCCAGACGGAAGCAGATCTCTCTCTTCTCTCTTAATGAATGCCAAATCATTCATTTATCACTTAGGTTCCTCCCCATCAGCCTTGAAGAATAACATATATAAATCTAAAGTGAAGAAAACAATAAATTAAATAAGTGATAATAAAAAACTATGGCTAATTTCATGCTTCATATATTTAAATAAAAATAGTATGCCTTATGTATAAACAACAACTACTTGGAAGCAGGCAGTTGGTTCAGCAGGTAATGGTCTATTTCAATAAGAATGTTATTTTCTCTGGGGATTTATATGACTCTGTGAGATGCTGGTAGCCATAACTGACATACTATAAATTATGTGGAATTCGGCAAGTGCCATGATACAAAATAACCCACAGTTTCAAGTGCCGAATATAAGTTATCCAAGCTGTATCTATCTTAAAAATGTTGAGCCTATCTATAACATAAATGTTGGGGTATCATATTTATGGGGAGTGGGGTAATATACTGAGGAATAATATTGGGAGGACAAAAACTCACCAGTGGTCTCTTTCTCTAACTAGCCACATCATTTAGTAGTAAGTACACCTTCTGTTCTGGAGTACTGCACGTGTATACATGAAGTTCAAGTTTCAGGTCACTTTCATAGTCACTAAGAAGGGCAGAGTACTCTTAGCCAAAAGTCTTCACTAGTTGAAGATTGAATTAAAACTGAAGATTCTGGGTAGAATTAGCTACGGTATTAAGCAATAGCTACCTGATCTGGTAGGAAACTAAGAGTATAGAAGTGGGATAGGATATATTCTTAGGGCAGTATTGTTGCCAAGCATTGAACACCAGCATTGGCAGAGGTTCTGATACTTGTAATTTTTTTCTGGATAGAATATTCACCTAAATGGTTTTAAAATTATTTTTAACGAAACCTCACAGGTATTTTTTTCTATATATTCAAAAAAGAATTGTCCTTGCTACATCCTCAGGAGTCCTTGAACTAGTTGCTGCTGGAACTGCTATTTCTTCTTCTTTCATCAGTGACAAACAGCCTTAGTAGCAAATGATAGGCCTCACACTTTTCTTTCTCTGTCTTTGTATTTCTCAGGTATAAGGAAAGAAGGACAAGCACCAATTCTGCCTTCATTCTAGTTCTTTAATAATCGTGCTTTTGATAAACCTTATCTGCTGCATAAAAAGATATAAGGGAAACTTGATTAGTACACTTAAATTCTATGCCTATGTGGAGATCTAGATACAGACATCTAATGCACTGTTCTTCTCTGTAGTCTATTCATCTCTGGCCTTAAATAAAAGTCTCTCGGCCTAATAAATCTGTCTACAGTCTATCCAACATTGTCAAGATTAATGCTGGGGCTATCAATTGACATATCAAAGCAACTCTTCCTCTGAGGAGGGTTACACAATGATTTTCTTGAATCTCATCAAAGTCACACTACATATTATATTTTATAAAGCATATATATATGCTCAAATAAGTCCTCAAATGTATATTCATTATATTGTTTCCAGATTGAATTTTCATTTGAATGAAAAAGAACTTTCATCAAATAAAATATCAAATATATCTATTTTATAAATAGCAAGCTTAACTACATTTTGCCATCAATCATTTTGCCATCAGTATTTGCAATCTTTTCTCCACAATATTTTCATAATTTTTTTTTTTTTTTTTTTTTTTTTGAGATGGAGTCTTGCTCTGTTGCCCAGGCTGGAGTGCAGTGGCACGATCTCGGCTCACTGCAAAAAATGATGGAATGCATTTCTTTTTTCTTGTTATTTTAATGGATCTTAATTCTAATCCATCTATTGCAATATTCCTGCTTTTGCTTTTTATTAGACTTCTCTATAGGACCAGAAAAATATATATTATTACATAATATTGTATTATTACATAATATTGTATTATTATGAATAAATATTTCAATTTGATATCTTTTTTAGCTTGCACCCCCTTTATATAATCTACTCCTTGAATTTATTTCTTAAATACAACTGAAGGGTATCAATTTATCACCATGTTTAACTTATGGACAATCCTTTATTGGTTTCCCCATGTGTACTCAACAGTTTTCCAATCCATTCTCCAAACCACAATGATGGTAGTCTCTTTAAAAAGGTAAATGTTCTATTGTGAGAATCCCTTCCCCTTAAGACATTTAATATCTTTCCACTGCTAATAAATTAAATACACATATCTTTAATGTAGTCTACAAAGTGCATTCTCTCTATATGTAAATATAGATGTACATATACACACATATTTATATTTTTCCATAAGGCCATGTACACCTCTAACACAGTTTACAAGGACCTGAGCGTGAGTTTCTACTTACCTTTCCAGCCCTAAATTGCACTATTGTCTCTTTCATGCTCTACAGACAAGTCTGTAAATAAAATTTTCTCATGTGTTGGTGTTGGAACATAACCATGTTTTCTCCTACTTCAGTCTTTCCACATGCTGGTTTTTCACCTGTGCTTCACTTAGATCTTACTTGTCTTTTAAATCTCCGATAAAATGCCTCTTAGGAAAGACATTTTCTAGACCCTAGAGGGGAAGCACTTTCTCAGACCTTAAATCTTTGCAACATTCTTATCTCTCTTTTGTAAGTCTTATTTCATTTTATAGTTATTCCTTATATAAGGAATCATCTGCTTAATATCTATTTGAGCCACAAGACCCTCAGCTCTGTGAATGCAAAGACAAAACAGATTTTGGTCACCTTTATATTTCCATTGCTTAGAGAAGTGCTTGGCCCATGGTAAGTACTCAATAAATATTTTGAAAAATATTTAATATGAATGAAAAAGGGAAGAAAAAAGGAAAGAAACAAATTTCAAACTAGTGAAATTAGCATGTGGGGAAACAGATGTGGATGGGGACACTGACACCAGCACCCACATCTGGTGGTTTGGTGATTAACTGTACATAAACACCAGCTGGCAGCTCATGATCTGTGCAATTCAGTCAGAATATTTCAGGTTCATCCCAAAGCTGAAAGCCATTATGGACATAGCAGTCTGCAGGAAATCATGAAAATGTGAGAAGATTCAGTTAGATTTTGGATCTCTTGATTATTCTTATAGCACTGTATGCAACATTCTATGCTTAATAACCAGCTTTTTCCTCCTCTATATTACTAAATACATGCCTTCCCAAAGATAAGTTCCTCCTGAACAAATATAGCCTACTGTTTGTTAATATTCAAAAGCAGTCCTTCTTGCTTTGTCTGTCTAGTTTGGGAATTGTCCTAACTTCTGTCTTAAGGCAACAAAAAGAAACTAATTAACTTGCTTAGTCTACAGAGTGCTTAGTGGAATACCTCATGACAAGACTTTCATTAATTTGTCATTTTTCACTGCAAAACAGGTGAAAAGCCCTAAGAATCAGCAGTATCTTTGTCTAGAAGCCATTAATGAATTAAGAATTAATTTATCTTACGGATGTTAAAGACATTCACTTATCCTCTGAACGAGAATGATCTGGTTTAAAATACACTAAATGTAGTGATGGTGTTGATCACAAAGTTCCTAAAACTTTCATTACTATGGGCAAGTGTATATTTAGTCTGAAGGAAATAAGCCTCATATAGGCAGTTTCTCATTATTTTATTTTAGAAAGCTAAGTCTGAAATGACTTTCATGCTGGCAATGGTAATATTGGCATTCTTGATTATATGTTTATAATTTTATCAGACACTTATAATATGCCTGTTCTGTAGTCGACTAGATGATTTTAGATTTCATATCAAGGTATTTAGAGAAATATTCCTAAATGGAAACAGATCAGCCTTAAACTTGGTACCAAATTGTCAGCTAATGGACTGAATATGTCACTTTTGGCATTCTACCGTTTATATGGCTGAAAACTGACTATAATAATCTTACTGGAATTATTTCCAGTGAAAGCTGGGACATGGAGGCAGTCCTTAGAATTTACATAAAGCCTAAAGATAATATGCAGAAGGGCTTGTTTAAACAAATTGCCCAAATCCAGGGCTTTACTTGGCAGCTTAATACTTCAGCAAATGTTTATTGAGGGTCCAGCTTGTGCTACCCAATATGATAGTCAATGGGAATATAAAATTGGAAAAGACACATTTTGGTTCTTCAAGCCCTTACTGTCTTGTGGAGAAGACAGATAAATAAACATATCCTATTGAACAGCATGTTAACTTACATGATATGGGTAAGCTAGGAGTGCCCTGGAAGATAGGAAAAGCCTTCATTCAGCTCCATACTTGTGCTGAATCGGGAAGCATAAAAGAGTACAAATTAGCAACTGAAAAGTGGAAGGAGAGGAGTGCATTTCAAAAATGGGAAAGAGTTTCAGCATGAAGATATGAAGTGAATAGGCTGAGAATATCTTAATCCTTCTGAAGAGAGATGTTGCGAGATGTGAGGATGAAGAGATTTTCAAGGACCGTTCATGATCCCTTCCAAGCCAACACCCAGTATGTCACTGTGGACACATCTCACTCTTCAACCCCAAGAGACAGGTCTTTCTAGCAGAGTCATTTTCTTCTTGAGACTGCTTCCTGATTTGTTAATCTAGCTGTACTCTGAGTTCCCTTTCAAAAATGTACAAAGATTATTTTAGTCCTTTGGTTCCCAAGAACCACAATCTATCCATTTCTATTTTTATCCATGCTTTTTAATCCAATGAAAGTATGGTAAAGGGGATTAAAGAAAAGGCTGAAAGTGAGCCTTGAGTTACTCTTCTGAATTTTGGCAGTTTATCCTTCAATTACTAAAACTCACTGAACCTCTTTCATTTTCAAGTATTTTCAAGTCATTCTTAGCATTTGTTCAAAGTAGTACTCAGTAAAAGTTGATGTTTTTCACTGTGGCATGTTGCTAACATGATTTACAACCAACTCTCAAAGGGAAAAAAATCAAAAATAAGCCTTGATTTGTAATGTTTTCCATAATGATGGCATAATATTCCAACTATGACCAGCTGAACCGTGACCTCTATATTGATATCACTGAGTTCAAAGTTGATAAGAGATTTGGTGAATAAAAAAATGAATTTGCAAATAATTTTGAGTTAATGAATAAATTCACAGGCTTACCAAGAATAAAATAAACTAATAAACAAATAAAAAATGTAATTTGATTTTTCTTCTGCTAAAAATTTTGAGCACCACATAAATTGTTGGAAGGCAAGTTACCATTTTGCAATAAAAAAGGTGTAAATCTTAGAAGACAAGCACAATTTGATATTCTGTGACTATGTAGATATAGGTATCAATATACTTCTTGTTGTCATCCTAATAACCATAGAAACTTCAATTCATTTATTATATTTATACATCAGTTTTATCAATACAAAACTGGAAAATATTATCTAACACTCAGATAATGTGGAATATTCAGCAATCTTTAAATATGGAGTACTCTAGAATCATTAAAGAGACTGGAGTTCTGGCTACCTTTATATGAATAATATTATTAAACACTGGCATTTTGGCTATGATTTATCTGCCATCCAAAATATGGAGCTTAACTTTTTACAAACTTTGTTTTTTGTGATGTTTTATTGATACTTTAAATCCATTTGTTTTCTGTCAGGTAACAATTTCACCAATAAAACATGCCAATTGTTACACATACTTTTGAATTCACAAATAAAATAATTATAATTAATTATAAACTAAACAAAATGTTTTGTTAATATTACATAATATGTTGAAAGGCTAATCTATGGCATAGAGGAAATGGTTTACAATTTTAGAAGAGTTTACAATTTTAGAAGGAGGATCTAAATATGCAATAATAACAACCAAGACTTTGATCAATAACATTTCTAAACAGCCAGTTTTGCCCAGCGGAAATGTGATGTAACCCATAGATGTATTTTAAATATTTTAGCAGCCAATTCTTTAAAATTAAAAAAGACTAGGGGAAATTAATTTTCATAATATGTTATACAATAAAGTATACCCCAAATATTATCATTTTAACATGTAATTAATGTAAACATTTAGAAATATTTACATTTTTTCTACTCAAAATTTAAAACCTGATGGGTATTTTACACTTACAGCATATCCCAATTTGATGCAAATGTGTTTTAAAAAATAATCTTTACTTAGATGTCCTGAAATTTACAGTTGAAAAGTAAGGCTCACATACCCAAGCTTTTCCAACCATACTTAAAACTTTTCCCATAATAAATTTAAACACAAAATTTTCTTTTTTTATTTGCATATACACTAACAAACCTGGTTCATGCTTTTTAGAAAACCTGACTTGTCTTTGAAGTTGTCTCATATTTAAAAATTCCAATAATTCTGGATCTTTGATCTAATATAGCTGGAGCACTGTACACATAAGTAAAATTATTTTTTTCTAGTTGAAGTTATTCTTTAACATATACAAAAAATTGAAAATATCTTTGCAAGGATATTAATTATTTAGTCTGCAAAATAACAACATTTCTTTGTATATTTAGAAGCCCTTTCAGACAAAGCATACCAGTATGTTAATTGGACACATCTAAGGTTAACTATTTTCAAGTTTTCAGAATTTGAATCCATTAATCTTTGATGTTATTAGAATGGTTTTATATTCTATGGAAATTTGATGGCTTTATTGAAGATGCTTCAATTTCGTAAAATATCTTTTTCAGTTTTTTCATCATAATTTTCTCAAAAAAATTATAACTAAAATAATTTTTTTCTTTTACTGTATCTTCACCTAAAAATGCGGTGGATTTTGGGGCAAGAACTCAGCCATGTTTTAGCTGGCCAAAGTTATAAGCTGATAACCTATAGTTTTAAATCATCAATATTTTTTGTTGCTCACTTTATTCTGATTTTAGACAACTAGTTTCTTAATAGTTTTTGAAGGTTGGGAGAAAATTCTTCATCAAATTTTTATCTAGTGCTAAAAATGTCTTTTAATATTTTCCCTTTTGTCAAATTAAACCTATTTGTTTCACACAACACACAGATCTCCTATTTTGCTCTGCTGCACCAGGTTATAATTGTCTTTAATCCTGAAAGGTACAGTTTTCTTTCTGTCTCTCAACTTTTCTGGTAACAGTTCTAGCTTTTACATTTTCATTTGATCTTTGCATCAGAATCACTAGTTTGTTTAAAACAAAATAGTTTCCCGTACCACTTAATTATGCAAGCTGAATCTATGTGTTTCCATAAGTATAGTACTAGAAATGATATATGTCCTAAACATGTTACGATTCACCAAAAATGTCTTATGCAATGCAAGTTTAAAATGAGATACAGTCCAGGAAAACAATAAAATTATGTTTAACAGAAATATTTGTTTACAATATACTAGTCATGGTTTTCAGGAGAGATAAGATCAATGGAGATACATATATATATATATATATATATACACACACATAAAATGTGTATAGAAGGTGTATATATATCCTATTTATAGGAGCTATATACATATATCTCCTATGTATATTAGCTATATATATTTCATACATATAGGAGCTATATATTTATATATATAATATATATGAGAGGAGATTTATTAGGGAGATTTGCTCATGAATTTATAGAGGCTTGGAAGTCCCATGACAGTTTGCAAGCTGGAGACCCTAGATGCTGGTAGTTGGCTCAGTTCAAGTCCAAAGAATCAGGGAAGCCGATGTAACTGTTTCAGTCTGAGGCCAAAGACCTGACAACCCAGGGGCCTGCTGGTGTGTGTCCTGGAATGCATAGGCTGAGGAGTTTAAGCAAATAGATCAACACATTCACCTTTGTGTTTTTCACCTCCGTTTCTTTTTTTCTCTGCAGATCACCAGCAAATTGTATGGAACCTGTACACCTTTAGGATGTATCTTCCTAACTAGTCCTCTCCAGACTCACTTGCTCATCCCCTCTGCAAACACTCTCACAGAGACACACCCAAAAATAGTGCTTTCTCAGTTTTCCAGGTGTTCCTTAATTCAGCCAAGTTGACACATAAAATTAATAATCACACATTGCCTGAGTATTAAAACTTAATCAAAATAAAAGATTCAGTTGTTCCTCAGATGCACCAGTCTCATTTCAAGTCCTCAACAGCAACATTGGCTAGCAATCACTGTATTGGACAGTACAGATCCTAGGACAAACCACCCTATAGGACAGCACAGATTTTAGAACAAACCACAAAATAGACATGGTAACATGGTATTCTAAGTTTATAAAATTTTAAACCAAGAATCTTCTTGGGTTGTTTGAATGCTATTTCACTTAAGGCATGGTAAAAACATTAGAGCTTGCAATGTATGTGCCCTAGATTCGAAGACAGACGTCCTCCTCCAATGGGACGAGGGTGCTCACAGTCCTTTTGCTAAAGGTATTAAAAGAATAATCATTCTAAAATGTGTGACAGTCAAATGTGGGCAGTGTCCTTTTCAAGTACCTCCTGTGACAGTTCTAACTTAGGTCTACAAATATTTTCCAGGATTTATAATAAAATGATCCATTACAATCAATACAGCACTGATTAAAATATCCTATTTATCATTTCAATGAGGTACATACATATCTATACATATGTCCCTTTTTAGGATATCTAAATACTCAATAATTACTATACAGCTTCAGTTTTTATATTTTTATTTATTATTAAAAACATTTTGTTGACAAGTGCTCACTTGAAGTAATAGCAAGCACTTCAAATAAGTATTTCATAATTTAAGTCTTGCATATCCTGTGAAATATACCTGGGAGAAATGGTGCCCTCTTAATTCAGAGCTTTGCATGCTTATAACAACAACCTTCCACTTACTAACTCTAAGTATTATGTGTATTTGCTTCAGTCATAGTCATAACACTTTCCAAAATAGAAAAGAGGGGCTATGGCTTCTTTAAAAGATAAAGAAATAAAGGACAAATGGTGAGACCAATGTGTGAACGGATGTTCTTATTTCTATGTTAGTGCTTAATCTCTGGACCACATTGTCCTTTGGGGAAAACAGCCACTGTGACTGCACACAACATAACCTAGATCATAAAGCTTTGCAGAAAGAATCTCCACCTTTTACCCTTCATGCCTTTATAAATCCTTCAACCCATGTTATTATAGTAAATATTTAAAAAAATTCTAATGTGTCACCGACTTGCAAGTACTCTTCCCAAGTGACCTAAGGCTGTTCTGCCAATGTAGTTTACTGTGCCATAAATTGGATCATCACAATTTTACTCACATCAGATCCCAATGGGACCAAAAACTGCAAGAAGATTGTCAAATATTTCAATTTGTCATTCTGTCACCCAAGATCCCTTTTCCCTCAGGCCCCAAATAGCTGTGTGCAATGGGATCTCAAAGAAGATAAAGTGGTAAACAGGAATCTTGATACACATCAAAACACTCTGCCACATGTAACAAAATGTTATTACCCTGAAGCAGACAAACTTATAAAAAGAGAAATATGTAATACCAAAGAGTGAAAAATAGCCTTTTATATTATGACAACATCTCTTATCTGGAAATATCCCAAGGTGCTTTTTCAAGATGCGCTGTTTGAATTACTTTGCTATATTAAAATACAGGGACATATTGATTAATTTCTCAGTAGTGGAAGAATATATTTGTTTTAGAACACGTACATTTTTTTAAAAAAATTTCTCCTCCTTTGAGGTCTTCTCACCCTTTCTGTCAAGCTCTATATCCTGTCTTCCCATTCCTCCTGTATAATTGCTTCCTCCTGAAATGAAGAAGTTTATGTGAGTTATTGATTACATATTGCTATCAATGTACCATCTATTTTAAGATCTTGTTTAATAAAGAGCAGAAACAATTTCATGTCTCAGAATGGGTGGATGATTTTAAAGACATAGGAAGTGATGTAGGAGACAGGCTTGTTGCCTGAAGGAGTGAAGAAGCCATGGTCGAGATGGAGCTCATGCAAGCAGGAGGTGGAGGAAAGACTCATCAAGGGACACGTGTGCAAGTGTCCTGCAATAGACATGAATCACCCATTTTCACCCAGCCATTATCAGTCAGTCACTCCAGCACATGTATATTTGTCTCTACCCTTCATTGAGTTTGTCTGTTGGTAAATTTGATTACCATCACCACCTCACATCATCTGCTTCAACTATAGTTGAAAGTTTCTTTCCGCTTCCGAAATTCATGAGAAAGAAGATATGCTTGTCCCAGCTCTTCTTTTTTTTTTTTTTTTTTTTTTTAACACAAGGCGACCTTTTAAAATCTTGTTCACGTCTTTAGTTTCTCTGTCTTAACCATTTCCATCTATTCTCCACATACCCATAGAATGCAACTTCTATATCACAAATTTGGTCTTGCAACTTCTCTAATGAAAAATTTTCAATGCTTTCCTCAGTGCGTTTGTGATGAATGCACTGGATGTGGTACGCTAGAGCCCAGTGATGTGGTCTGATTACTACTCCAGCCCCATGCTGACCACTCACGCCTCACATCTTACTCATCAGTTCCATGTTCTACTTCATAGTCTCTGCTTTCCCTTGATTCTGGGCCTTTATGCCTGCTGCTTCCTCTAACTAAAATGCCTCACCTGCTCTTTGTACCTGAATAAGTCATACTAACTCTTGAATGTTCTTTTGATGATTTTCCTCATTGTAATTATCATATTCTATGTTAAATGCTCATTACACTAGCCCATTTTTTCTCCCAGCACTGCAAAATGCACTCCTTGAGTGCAGGGTTTCTATCCATCTACAACAATGCCTACCATGTGCTTGGCAAATGATAGACACCAAAAAGTAGTTGTTGAAGAAATGAAAACAGATGCATGTGCTTAAGTCTGTCTACCTAGTCTCTATTAAATCTAAACAAACTAATTGCAGAGAAACAAAATGCTGACTTATTGCTTAAGTGAAAAAATATTTATGCTTTTATCCGCGTCCTAGAGTTGCTAGAAGAGTTGACATAAATTTTTACAACAAACCTTTATTCTCATTTCTTCTATCAACATTTATTTCCTTCCTTTAATGATTGATGGGTTGTACTACTTGCTATTAAAAAAAAAGTTGAAAATTGCAGTTTCTTTCTTCAGACTTCAAAGGCCAGTGGGAGAGACATAATGAAAAACAACAATAAAGTGATCAATTACAATGTAGAAATAGATAATGCACCAGTCATGACAGTTTAGTTAATGCTGTAGCAACGGAGCACTGAAAAAATCTCAGTGGCTTCTGCGCTACCTGTCTATTGCAGGTCAGTTATTATCCTGGTCTGTATTATCTTCACTTGGGTACACAAACTGATGGAACAGCCACTATCTGCATTGTCCTCCATCTCATGGTATAAGAAAAGGATCATGGAGTATTATGTTTATTCTGACTCTGTAAGTTCTCGCCAAGTCTGCATTCATGTAATTAGGCAAAGCAAGTCACAGTTTCAATTTAGTCAAGCAGGCTGGGCATGCACCATCCTCCCATAAGGATAAGCAGCCCAAGGAGAAGCATCGAACATGGGTGACCTGAATCCTATCTTGACTTGTACTGAGTCTTGAAAAATGAGTTGGAATTATATAGATGGAGAAGAAAGAGCGCTATTCCTGACAAAATGCCAAGACACAAAGGCAAATGACAGCAGGATATATTATTCTGGCTAACTGAAGTATACAATGTATGTACACACATACGCCTGGGTAGATTGGAGGGGCCATGCTAAGGGTTTGGAAGTGACTGAAAATCATTAAATGATCCAAGCTGACAGGATAATCTGGTGCACATTTTAGTAAAAATAGCTGCAGCCATTTGAAGAAGATGTTAATGGAAGTGGGAGTTAGGAGAATCTGGAATGAATAGTGATCTGTTATAAGACAATTACAGCAACCCTGGTAAAAAAAAAAAGTGTTAAGGGATGGAGATACTGTGTGAATAGAAGAGAAGAGGGCAACAAGAAAGGTCCTGTTTTCTTATGCGGCTTCAATTTTACTTGGCGACTTATGAGTAGGTTCAAGTAATTTACCTTCGATATAATGGCACGTTTCCTATTTCAGAACATGGGGGAAGTTATTCAATTGAGATAAACTAAAGCTTTGGAAAAAAGGTGATTGTAACTTTTGTTTTTGTAGCAAATTACTCTGGCTCACATGTCTGTCATATATTATCATTCTTAATTGCCCTACACAATCATTGTATCATTTTAATCTATGATGAAACATGAGAGGCTGTAGTCTTGAAAAATAATGAGGAGAGATGGCCAAAGTTATCTTGAAATTCTTTTCCCTAGATCTTGGATAGTAAAGTTACAGAAATAACATCTCCATTCATATGTTTAAGAGTTTTATCTAAAACAAAAAAGAGAAGCTACCCTAGGAAACTCTAACAAAACTTTACTGGCACCTAATCACAAAGAGTTTGGAATTGTTTTAAGGGTTGCCATTTCTATTCTCAATCTTGTTTTGATATTCCAGGTTTCATACCTTTAGCATATCTAGGTGCTTTGATTTTTCAAAGGAAATTTAAAAATTAGAGTGGCTGCAAATAGCGTTCACAGCTTCCGGGGATAATAGTTAAGAGAGTTTTAAGTACACAAATAGCTACTTTAATTGCTATATTTTAATTCAGAATCCAGAAATCTTTAATATGGCCAATGTATTAGATGTCTTTGTAAATTTTGGTAAATTAACTAATAATATACAACAGGTTTCCTTCTTCAAACCTTCTAAACTGCCCATGCAAAATCTCTTTTAAGATGTTTTCTATATCCTCATATATATTAGTGTGCTTTATAAAATCTCTGGATAAATTAGCATCAGGGACCAGTGTCATAAAATAATCTCTTTTAGAAGGAATAGTATCATCACCTATTCAACAAGATGTACAATTTTAGCTAGTTTGAAAATCTTTTGATAAATATTTTTATAGGATAACTGATATAACTAGAGAAGTAAAAACACATATTATTTTTGTTATGTTATTAAAGCAAGTATTTGAAATACACTTTCAATTTTTAAAATGTTCTGGATAGCCTGCTCCTTGCAAAAAGCTAAGAGTAGCTTGGTTTGGCTAATAGAGCTTATCACCAAAGTGTAAACATAAGGAGAGTAGTATCAAAGGAACAAGCAAACCTGAAGGTCAAAGGAAGCAGAAAGACGAATAAAGTCAATCAGAATGAGAGTCTGATTGAGGCATTGAACTAGGATGAATGAGGAGTCAGCATGGTAAAAAATCAAGAGGCAGAGGGGCAGTCATGAGAAATCACAGGAGAAAACTTATCTTCCGTGCGACGAGCATCTTTTATGCGGTGAAAATTTGACACTTTAAAATGTGAAAAGGAGATATATTTTTTTTAAAAAAGCACTTGCTGTTCCTCTGTAAAAGCACTCAAAATGTAATTGTTTCATTTACACAATAACTATGAAAAGAGCTAGCCAACTACAGTAAAGTGGAAAATCTAGAGTTCTTCATATTCAGTTTCTCAACCAATCTAAAATTACAAAATTAGGAACATTGCCGGACATTTCAAGAACATCATATAAAATTTAGAATCTACTGAAGAGTATAAAATAGTACAAAAAATAAAAGAAAACTCATTTAAAATTTCACCACTACAAATGCACATGTAATTGTTCAATATGGTAAGTGAAATATAATGGTTCTCTCTTACAGATACAAATACATAATATATATATATATACACACACACACACAGTATACATATGTATATCCATATAGAAACATACTATTTTATCTAAACATTCTTGTGTATATATACATGTATTTATGTGTATATATATATGTGTGTGTACATATAATTGTATAACTATGTGTATTAGTCCATTTCTGTATTGCTATAAAGAAATACTTGAGACTGGGCATGGTGGCTCACGCCTGTAATCCCAGCACTTTGGGAGGCTGAGGCGGGTGGATCATGAGGTCAGGAGATCGAGACCATCCTGGCTAACACAGTGAAACCCCGTCTCTACTAAAAATACAAAAAAATTACCCGGGCATGGTGGCAGGTGCCTGTAGTCCCAGCTTCTCAGGAGGCTGAGGCAGGAGAATGGCATGAACCTGGGAGGCGGAGCTTGCAGTGAGCTGAGATCAGGGGCCACTGCACTCCAGCCTGGGTGACAGAGTGAGACTGTCTCAAAAAAAAAAAAGAAATACCTGAGACTATATAAGGTGTAAGGAAGGGGTCCAGTTTCAATTTTCTGCATATAGCTAGCCAATTTTCCAAGCATCATTGATTAAATAGGGAATCCTTTCCCCCCTTTCCCCGTTGCTTTTTTTTGTCAGGTTTGTCAAAGAACAGATGATTGTAGATGTGTCCCTTATTTCTGAGGTCTATATTCCGTTCCATTGGTCTACGTGTCTGTTTTGGTACCAGTACCATGCTGTTTTGGTTTCTGTAGCCTTGTAATATAGTTTGAAGTTGGGTAGCATGATGCCTCCAACTTTGTTCTTTTTGCTTAGGATTGTCTTGGCTATATGGGCTCTTTTTTTAGTTCCATATGTGTTTTAAGGTAATTTTTTCTAATTTTGGGAA
Source organism: Hylobates moloch (assembly GCF_009828535.3). Lineage (NCBI taxonomy): Eukaryota > Metazoa > Chordata > Mammalia > Primates > Hylobatidae > Hylobates > Hylobates moloch. The sequence goes on from NW_026652278.1 coordinate 155,342,865, forward strand.
GAATGTCAATGGTAGTTTGATGGGAATAGCATTGAATCTGTAAATTACTTCGGGCAGTATGGCCATTTTTACAATATTGATTCTTCCTATCCACAAGCATGGAATATTTTTCCATTTGTTTGTGTCCTCTCTGATTTCCTTGAGCAATGGTTTATAGTTCTTGAAGAGGTCCTTCGCATCCCTTGTTAACTGTATCCCTAGGTGTTTTATTCTCTTTCAGCTATTGTGAATGGAAGTTTGATTTGGCTCTCTGCTTGTCTATTGTTTTACAGGAATGCCAAAATTAATTCAGGATGTGTTAAAGACTTAAATGTAAAACCCCAGACTATGAAAACCTCAGAAGAAAATCTAGGCAATACTATTCAGGACACAGGCATGGGAAATGAATTCATGACAAAAACATCAAAAGCAATTGCAACAAAAGCAAAAATTGACAAATGAGATCTAATTAAAGAACTTCTCCACAGCAAAAGAAATTATTATCAGAGTGAACAGATAGCCTACAGAACGGAGAAAATTTTTGCAATCTATCCGTCTGACAAAGGTCTAATATCCAGAATCTACAAGGAACCTAAACAAATTTACAAGAAAAAAACAAACAACCCTGCCAAAAATTGGGGAAAGGACATGAACAGACACTTCTCAAAAGAAGACATTTGTGTGGCCAACAAACATGAAAAAAAGCTTAACACAACTGACCATTAGAGAAATTAAAATCAAAATCACAATGAGATACTATCTCACAACAGTCAGAATGGTGATCATTAAAAAGTCGAGAAACAACAGATGCTGGTGAGGCTGTGGAGAAATAGGAGCACTTTTACACTGTTGGTGGGAATGTAAGTTAGTTCAACCATTGTGGAAGACAGTGTGGTAATTCCTCAAAGACCTAGAACCAGACATACCATTTGATCCAGTGATCTCATTACTGGGCATATACTCAAAGAAATATAAATTATTCTATTATAAAGACACATGCATATGTATGTTCATTGCAGCACTACTCACAATAGTCAAGATGAGGAATCAATCCAAATGCCCATCAGTGATAGACTGGATAAAGAAAATGTGGTACATATACACAATGAAATACTATGCAGCCATAAAAATGTACAAGATTATGTCTTTGCAGGGACATGAATGAAGCTGGAAGCCATTATCCTCAGCAAACTAACACAGGAACAGAAAACCCAACACTGCATGTTCTCATTTATAAGCGGGAGCTGAACGATGAGAATACATGGACACAGGGAGGGGAACAAAACATACTGGGGCCTGTTTGGAGAGTGGAAGGAGGGAGCACATCAGAATAAATAGCTAATGTGTGTGGGGCTTAATACCTAAGTGATGGATTGATAGGTGCAGCAAACCACCATGGCACACGTTTAGCTATGTAACAAAACCGCACATCCTGCACATGTATCCTGGAACTTAAAATAAAATTATATATATATATACACACACACACACACACACACACACACATATATATACACACACACACACAAATATATATATATATACCTGACACTGGGCAATTTATAAGAAAAAAGGTTTAATTGGCTTACAGTTCTGCAGGCTGTACAGGAAGCTTAGTGGCTTCTGCTTTTCTAGAGGCCTCAGAAAACTTTTAATCACGGTGGAAGGCAAAGGGGGAACAGGTACATCACACGGCAAAAGCAGGAGCAAGAGAAGGGTGAGAGGTGCCACACATATTTAAATGGCTAGATCTCACATGAATGCACTCACTGTCATGAGGACTGCACTGGCACCAAGGGATTGGTGCTAAGCCATTCATGAGAAATCCAACCCCATGATCCAAACAAGCACTTCCCACCAGGTCCCACCTTAAACATTGGGGATTACGTTTCAACATGAGGTTTAGGCAAGGACACACATCCAAACTAAATCGATATATTTGCATATATATTTGTATAGATCTTGTTTTATGTGTGAATGATTATATATATATAGTCTATAAGTAGAAAATTTGGATGTATTCATTTTATGTGTCCATATAAATCATTTAAAAAATCTATATGAATATGTTATATGGTCTTTATATGTATAAAAATAGTACTCTTTATATATAGATATATATTCATTTTATTTACTATAATGTGAACAATTATACATGTCATCAAGTATTTTCCTCCAGTCTCCAGTTTATTGGTTGCATGATATTCCTTCTTTTGTTTGTTTGCTTGATGTGCACCAACACTAATTTACCATTTTCCTGGCATTAGGACATTTTTTGAACTGCTCCTGGGGCATAGAGGCTCTTAGAGTGCTTACATACCTGTATAAAAGTATCACTTTTTTCTGTGGCTTATATAGACATTCATATACTTTGTCCCCTCTGCTCCCAGAGCTGAGAGGCTTAGGATACAGTCCCTCAAATGGCAGCTTTAAAAGTTGGGGTGCTAGATATATGAACTAACTCCTTCCAGGAGGGAGATTAATAAATCTTAGAATTCTTACTGGGGTAAGCAATGGGAGCAGGTTGGAGAAGTGTCAGTCTGCCTCTCAGGCTGCCAACTCGGCTAATATTTATCTACTCCTTTAACTCCCTGATACAAGTTAGTTAGCAGCCAGGCCACCAAGTAGACACTAGAAGAGCACATCATAAGCCTGATTTGGGGAGAGACAGAAGCCTGCATATTTTAAGCCACTTTTTGGTACTGCTCCCAGGAAGTAAAGCCCCTGGAAGCCCTCAAGCTCCTATATTAAATTATCACTTTCTTTCCCACGGTCTAGAAAGACCTTTGCTCCTATCGTTGTTAATTAAGAGCCATATCATGGGGAACCTTAGAGTTAGGGCACTGCATGTGAAGTCCAAACTCTCCTCTCCACAGGGAGAAGCTTGATAGTGGAGATTCCTTTCTTGATTTTATAGTGCTTGAGTATGTCTAAGCTTTTCCTACCCTTTTAATGTGAATGTTTTCTCAAATGCTTGGTGCATAGGAATTTCTCAACTGGTCTGACTTTCTCTCAGAGGAAAAGGATCTATGAATAGATGTTTCTTTGGTGCATCCATACGTGGAGGAAGTCAGGAGCTTCCTATTTCTACCATGTTGCTGATGTCACTCTAGGCAAGCACTATCTGATGTTTTGTTGAGATTAAATTGCCATTATGAAGTTTTGCAAGGTCGCAGAAATGATACTGTGCCTTTTTTTTTGTAGTGGATATCAGGAGATATAGATTGTAGATATGTCTTATTTCTAAGAATATTAGCTGTGATTTCATTATTAACATGGAGTCTGCTCTGTTTATCCAGTATAAAGTTACTTTATTTTTTCCTATGCAATTAAAATAAGTACCTTGTGAGAGATATTCTGTGTATGTATCCTTTGCTTTTGTTCACTTAAAAATTGTATTCTGAAATTTATATCATTTAACTTCAAAGAGGTCTTCCTCATTTATTTTTTCAAACCCTCAAAGTACTTCATTACGTCGATATGTTGTAGGTTAATTCCATCAATCTCCTATGTATGAACATTTACATTGTTTCCAATATTTTGCAATTACAGAGAATGTGTGCATATGTGCTTTTGGATTTTTAAATGGTATCTTCAGGGAAGATTATTAGAAGTGGGATTGTTGGTTAAACAGTAAGTAGATGTGTAGGTATGTGTTAGGATTGCAAAATTTACTGCCAAAATGTTGTACCACTTTGCAGTCCCACCAGCAATGTGTTGAAGTGCATGTTTTTTCACAGCCCCAATAATAGAATGTGTTTCTTTTTATAGAATTTTATATCAGGTTAGGCAATTCAAAGCCATTTTGAATCCATAAAGGCAAGAGTCAAAAAGAGGGTTCAAGAGGGCCCAGGGTCCAGGGATGTGCTGTTACATATGGAGGTTTGTATAGAAAGGCAGGAAAACAAAGTTAATAAGTTAATAGGAATTAACTGCAATCATGTCTTAGATATTTTTTGAATGCTAAAATTTTATGGGAATAGACAGCCCTGTTTTTTTCTATACAGTTCATCTCTTTAAAACAAATAAAATCTGTAATCCACCATTAACCCCAGGCAAGGAAAATTTCCTGTATTAGGGAGCCACTGTTTCTTTTTGGAGAATCCCTTACTTCCCATCCACATAGATGAGTTGGTCAATTTGGTTCTGTAATGATGATTTCAAAAATTTGATGGTACCCAAACAGGGCCAATCAGGGTTAATTCTACAGTTTCTTAGATTTTTTAGAAAATTAATGCTCTCTCTTACTACACTGGCTTAAGCTAACAGTAGGTTACCAAGATAATGATACCAAGAACTGCTACAAGGCAACCTTTGTTAGCTGAAAGTAAATACAAAGCAAAGCAGAACACGTAAAGGGGAGAGAGAGTGTGTTTTAAAAGAGGGTAAATATTTAGATTAAGCTGAGACTATAGGCTGGCACACCCTGGACCTCCACTGATAAAATGCAATGTTCTCTATTTTTATTCATAGTAGTTTGAGTTTGGTTTCTTTTATGTGTAGTCCAAATAATCAAATTAATAGATTATTCTCTCAGAAATTATCTCAGCATTAGAATGACTCTTTAGTCATGTTAGAATTATATTTCCTTGAAATAAATAGTTTTTCTTAGTTCAATTTCTGTTCATTAGGTTTCAAAGTATAAGACAATGTCCCTAAAACAGATGAACAGATTCTTATCTTTGAGCTGTGTAATGAATGGAAAGTATCATAGCTGTCAAGGGATGCTGAAGCATCCACGTGGGGCTGGCAATTGATTTTTCCAGTGAAATAGCACTGAGACATATTTGAGTTTATCAAAGCATTTCAGAGTAGATCTCTTTAGGGTTTAGTGTGATCCACAGAGTAAATACTATCACATTTGTCAAATCTCTACTGATGGAATGGATCATTAATACTCTTTAGTTTTTTCAAAACACACTTGCATTTTAACGAATTCTGTTTTCTGTAATACTTTTCTAACTCTCCAAACCTGAACCATTCTTAGACAGCTCTCCATTAAAGTATTTCCAGAACTCAGCAACTATCAGACTTAACTTTTTGTAATTGGCTCAATTGCCAGCCCCTCTTCCCCATCTCAAGCTCTAGCTCACTGTCATCCTACTCTGCCTTATGGTGTCCCTTTAGCATTATGAGCTGTTTGCTTTCTGCCTAATGATTTCATTTCTTAACAAGTGTTCAGCATCAGCTATATCTAGTGGTAGTGTATATTGCTGAGATTTAAAAAAGAGTAAGCCATTCTCATGTCTGTGAGATTGATATGCAAGTGATAGCTACATTCCAACATTTCATGAGAGTGGGGTGAGTTCCATGAGAAAGGGGTGAAAGGTGTTATAACTCACGGTGAAAATACAGTGAAGGAGCAGAATAACTGCCTACAAAGGGGTAGTAGTTCATGGGAAAGGCTTCATGGCTAACATGAGACTTGAGTGGCGGTTTAATTTTTTATTTGCTTGAAAATTTTCTGCTTTCTTGTCATATCTAAGGCTTCCATTTTTTTGGTAAGAAAATGGATTAAATATTATTTTTTCACAAATTTGCCAAATGGTTTTTCTATGAAATTATATATCAAGATCACTATTGCTTTGTAGTTAAGTATATTGAGGACTTTAGTTAAACACTTGCTTTTATAAAATTATTATTCTTATTCTTATTATTAGGAATAGGGTCTTACTCTGTATATCAGGCTGGAATGCAGTGGCATGATCATAGCTCACTGCAGCCTCCAAAACCTGAGTTCAAGCAATCCTCCCACCACAGCCTCCTGAGTAGTTGGGCCTATAGGAACATGACATCATGCCCAGCGAATTAAAAAGAAAAGATTTTTTTTTTTTTTGCAGAAACAAGGTCTCACTACATTGCCCAAGCTGTGTTTTTATAAAACAATTAAAGAAGTCAGACAATTCACATTATTATACTAGAACTATTGCTATGTAGGTTTGGTAGATTATTTACTAATAGTTTTACTACTGGTATTACTATTACTATTTGTAGTTATAGGCGTTTATATAAGAATATAAAATAATCAGCCGGGCACAGTGGCTCACGCCTGTAATCCCAGGACTTTGGGAGGCCGAGGCGGGCGGATCATGAGGTCAGGAGATTGAGACCATCCTGGCTAACATGGTGAAATGCCATCTCTACTAAAAAATACAAAAAAAATTAGCTGGGCGTTGTGGTGGGCACCTGTAGTCCCAGCTACTCAGGAGGCTGAGGTAGGAGAATGGTGTGAACCCAGAAGGCAGAGCTTGCAGTGAGCCGAGATCGCACAACTGCACTCCAGCCTGGGTGACAGAGAGAGACTCTATCTCAAAAAATAAATAAATAACTAAATAAAAAGAATATAAAATAATCACTCAGTATTTTACTTTAACACCCAATCACTTATTTCCTCATTAATTTTATGAAGGAGTTAACTTAGAACTCAATTATATTACTACATATGCTTTTATGATTAAGCAGGTGGTAATGCTTGGACTGCAGGCTGAGTCTGTCAAAAAGAAACTTCCTCCTACAATGAGAAATTAATGTACTTGTAAGGCAACAGCAATTTGTTCATGGCCTGTTCATGCAGGGAAGACATTATTACAGGCTCCATCAATACCAGCACAACTTTGATAGAACCTTCAGCATAATTAGTTTTTAACATATTGAAATTGATAAACAACTTTCCAAGTGTAATTGTATTCTATATATTTGCTCATTACATGTGTTGTGGAAGGAAGAATAAAAACTTCAAAATGTTTCAAAGTAAGTTCTCTGATTATATAAAAATAAATGTTTGGTATTTTCTTTCTCTTTATTGTGTATGGGTGTAGGAAACTGTGTGTGTGTGTGCACGTGCACACATGTGCTTTGGAAACTGACTCATAATTTCTAACACTTTGCAAGAAGAGAGAAGCAGAAAAGAGACGTAACAAATATAAATGAGAGGTAACAACCTTCAGCCATTTCTGAGATAGCTAGAACTTGAAGGAAAATAATGAATCATCATGTTTAACAGAAGTTTGAGGGAGTATGGCATAGCATAATCAATTATTTTGCAGCCAGTTATAAATATCCAAGTGGAAACATTAACAACGTATACTACCATGAAACAAGATGATATTTAGTCACTCTTTTTATTTTTTGATGAAAAGAAACACAAATGAATTGTTGGAGTGATAGAAACTTTTAAATCAAGGCCTCACCTGGTCAGCAAATCTGATCAACTGTTCACTAGCCAACATGCTGCTATATGGGATTGGCAAGATAAAGGAGGGGATCAATTAAAAATAAGTTTTCACAACTTTATTTGAACTGCATATGTCAAGTGTCATATAATCACTATCAGGATAAAACTGTGTGCTTGACATGAACAATGCTGTAGAAAGACAATTTTCTTCTTCCATTAGAGAGGGGCTAGGGCAACACTTTTGACTAAAGGTGAAAAAGAAAAAAAGGAAGGCCTACTAACATAGTTATTTAATCAAGCAACTTTGACTTTATTTAATTTGGTAGCCATTGAATGCTGCACAGGTGCTTCTGCTAAGTCTAGAGAGCATGACATTTTGGACTCAGGCCACAATTATACTAGCCATTTGTTGTTCACCTCTGGCTCTAGGGATTCAGCTATTTTCTTTTTCTCTTAAAGGGATATCACTATTCATTGAATTCCTTGTAATCTCTCTCCCCGTGAAGACCTTCTGGTTAATAGCCTGCATTTTTCACAAAGAGTTCCATTTATAACGTCCATTTGCTAGGATATATATGCTATTGGGGTATAGAAATTACAAAGGTTATGAAAATCCAATAGAACTTCCCCAGATTAATTATATGTATTAATATTATCCTCTTCTCATTTGGGCACTGACAAGTGTAAAATTGACTGATGTGTTTTCTCTTCTTTAATGTGTTATTTTTATTTTCAGAAGTCAGTATTGGAGACACAAAAGATTGCATGGAGCATTACACATCCAGGTGTAGCCGCATCCATAATAATGCATGCATGAGCAATGCCCTAGGAATGCCCTTTGAAAATGATTAATAGAGATGCTATATTTTAACTAGGTACTACAGAAAGAGCATGCAATATCTATTACATAAATTTAATTTTCATTTTGGTCTTTATTATTTGTCATTTTCTTCCTTGAGCATGAAGGATTAAAATAGACTGTGATATTTATAAATGTTTAACAGATCTTCCTTATAGCATATCCTAGAACATGTTTTAAATGAACAGCTCTTTGAATGAAGCCCCATCAAAATCCAGGGCTAAAATCAATCTGCCTGAGGTACTACATGAACAGAGTGTGGTTGTTTTGGCGAGGCATGACAATGTCTTTCCTGTCATTACAGAGGCTCGGGTTGCAGCCACCCTGGGAAGAATACAACTGAGCTGCTATATCAACTGTGTTTTCACTTTGCAAGATTCTGGACCAGAATCTGGCACAACTATTCTTATAATCACACTAGAGGATATGTTACTATTATCCAGCTAAAACTAGTCATAAAGTCACTTCCTATTAGAGATCATTATAAAGACAACTAGAAACTATTGGCAGTAGTTGGTACACACTGAACATTCTTCAGAGATATTTGTCAAAGTTTTCTGTATACCCTATGATTTGCAGTTCTTTTTCTTTTTAAAAAAAAAATTATTTTATTCTAAGTTCCAGGATGCATGCGCAGGACGTGCAGGTTTGCTACGCAGGGAAATATGTGCCATGGTGGTTTGCTGCATCCATCAACCCATCACCTAGGTATGAAGCCCCACATGAATTAGCTATTTATCCTGATGTTCTCCCTCTCACTGCCTTTCCCTGACAGGCCACGGTATGTGTTGTTCGCCTCTTTGTGTCTATGTGTTCTCACTGTTTGGCTCCCACTTAAAAGTGGGAACATGTGATGTTTGATTTTTTTGTTCCTGTGTTCATTTGCTGAGGATAATTGCTTCATACTTTAACCTTGTCCCTGAAAAGGACATGATCTCATTCCTTTTTATGGCCGCATAGTATTCCATGGTGTGTATTTACCACATTTTCTTTATCTAGTCCATCATTGATGGGTGTTTTGATTGATTCCATGTCTTTATTGTTGGGAATAGTGCTGCAATGAACATATGTGTGCAGATGTCTTTATAATAGAATAATTTACATTTCTTTGGATATATGCTCAGTGATAGGATTGCTGGATCTATCGGGGGACCTGCCCCGAAAATCACGTAGGTTCTTTTCTATTTTCCTAAGCTTCGGCTGGCTTGAGAAATAAAGGGACAGAGTACAAAAGAGAGAAATTTTAAAGATGGGCATCCGGGGGAGACATCACACGTTGGTAGGATCCGTGATGCCCCACAAGCTACAAAAACCAGCAAGTTTTTATTAGGGATTTTCAAAAGGGGAGGGAGTATGTGAATAGGTGTGGGTGACAGACATCAAGTACTTAACAGGGTAATAGAATATCACAAGGCAAGTGGAGGCAGGGCAAGATCACAGGACCACAGGACCGAGGTGAAATTAAAATTTCTAATGAAGTTTCAGGCACCACTGTCACTGATAACATCTTCTCAGGAGACAGCGTTTTGAGATCAACTGGTCTGACTAAAATTTATTAGGCGGGAATTTCTTCTTCCTAATAAGCCTGGGAGTGCTACGGGAGACTGGAGTCTATCTCACCTCTGCAATCTCGACCATAAGAGACAGGTACGCCCCAGGGGGGCCAGTTCAGAGACCTACCCCTAGGTGCACATTCTCTTTCTCAGGGACGTTCCATGCTGAGAAAAAGAATTCAGAGATATTTCTCCCATTTGCTTTTAAAAGAAGAGAAATATGGCTCTGTTCTGCTCGGCACACTGGTGGTCAGAGTTTAAGGTTATCTCTCGTATTCCTTGAACAATTGCTGTTATCCTGTTCTTTTTTCAAGGTGCCCACATTTCATATTGCTCAAACACACATGCTGTACAACTTGTGCAGTTAATGCAATTATTACAGGGTCCTGGGGTGACATACATCCTTCTCGGCTGACAGGATTAAAAGATTAAAGTAAAGACAGGCATAGGAAATCACAAGGGTATTGATTGGGGAAGTGATAAGTGTCCATGAAATCTTTACTATTTATGTTTAGAGATTGCAGTAAAGACAGGCATAAGAAATTATAAAAGTATTAATTTGGGGAACTAATAAATGTCCATAAAATCTTCACAATCCACGTTCTTCTGCCGTGGTTTCAGCTGGTCCCTCTGTTTGGGGTCCCTGACTTCCCACAACATGGATCAAATGGTATGTCTGGTTCTAGGTCTTTGAGGAATTGCCACACTGTCTTCCACAATGGTTGTATCAGGACTCTGAGCCCAAGCCAAGCCATTGCATCCCCTGTGACTTGTACGTATATGCCCAGATGGCCTGAAGTAACTGAAGAATCACAAAAGAAGTGAATATGCCCTGCCCCGCCTTAACTGATGACATTCTACCACAAAAGAAGTGAAAACGGCCAGTCCTTGCCTTAACTGATGACATTACCTTGTGAAATTCCTTCTCCTGGCTCATCCTGGCTCAAAAAGCTCCCCCACTGAGCACCTTGTGACCCCCACTCTGCTTGCCAGAGAACAACCTGCCTTTGACTGTAATTTTCCTTTATCTACCCAAATCTTATAAAATGGCCCCACCCCTATCTCCCTTCACTGACTCTCTTTTCAGACTCAGCCCACCTGCACCCAGGTGAAATAAACAGCCATGTTGCTCACACAAAGCCTATTTGGTGGTCTCTTCACACGAACGTGCATGAAATTTGTTGCCGTGACTTGGATCAGGGGACATCCCTTGGGAGATCAATCCCCTGTCCTCCCACTCTTTGCTCCGTGAGAAAGATCCACCTATGACCTCAGGTCCTCAGACCGACCAGCCCAAGAAACATCTCACCAATTTCAAATCCGGTAAGTGGCCTCTTTTTACTCTCTTCTCCAACTTCCCTCACTATCCCTCAACCTCTTTTTCCTTTCAATCTTGGCACCACACTTCAATCTCTCCCTTCTCTTAATTTCATTTCCTTTCATTTTCTGGTAGAGACAAAGGAGACACGTTTTATCAGTGGACCCAAAACTCCGGCGCTGGTCACGGACTAGGAAGGCAGCCTTCCCTTGGTGTTTAATCATTGCAGGGATGCCTCTCTGATTATTCACTCACGTTTCAAAGATGTCAGACCACACAGGGATGCCTGCCTTGGTCCTTCACCCTTAGCAGCAAGTCCAGCTTTTCTGTGGGAGGGGTAAGTACCCCGACCCCTTCTCTCTGTGTCTCTACCCCTTCTCTGCTTTTCTGGGGGAGGGGCAAGTACCCCTCAACCCCTTCTCCTTCACCCTTAGCAGCAAGTCCTGCTTTTCTGGGGGAGGGGCAAGTACCCCAACCTCGTATCTCTGCACCCCAATCCCTTATTTCTGCACCCTGACCTCTTATCTCTGTGCCCCAATCCCTCATTTCGGCACCCCGACCCCTTCTCTGCTTTTCTAGAGGGCAAGAACCCCCCACCCCTTCTCCGTGTCTCTACTCTTTTCTCTGGGCTTGCCTCCTTCACTATGGGCAAGTTTCCACCTTCCATTCCTCCTTCTTCTCCCTTAGCCTGTGTTCTTAAGAACTTAAAACCTCTTCAACTCTCACCTGACCTAAAATCTAAGCATCTTATTTTCTTTGGCAATGCTGCTTGACCCCAATACAAACTCGACAGTAGTTCCAAATAGCTGGAAAACGGCACTTTCAATTTTTCCATCCTGCAATATCTAAATAATTCTTGTGTAAAATAGGCAAACGGTCTGAGGTGCCTGATGTCCAGGCATTCTTTTACACATCGGTCCATTCCTAGTCTCTGTTCCCAATGCAACTAGTCCCAAATCTTCCCTCTTTCCCTCCTGCCTGTCCCCTCAGTCCCAACCCCAAGCGTCGCTGAGTCTTTCTAATCTTCCTTTTCTACAGACCCATCTGACCTCTCCCCTCCTCGCCAGGGTGAGCTAGGTCCCAATTCTTCCTCAGCCTCCGCTCCTCCACTCTATAATCCTTTTGTCACCTCCCCTCCTCACACCTGGTCCAGCTTACAGTTTCATTCCATGAGTAGCCCTCCCTCACCTGCCCAGCAATTTACTCTTAAAAAAGTGGCTGGAGCTAAAGGCATAGTCAAGGTAAATGCTCCTTTTTCTTTATGACAAATCAGCGTTTAGGCTCTTTTTCATCAAATATAAAAATACAGCCCAGGTCATGACTTGTTTGGCAGCAACCCTGACATACTTTACAGCCCTAGACCCTAAAAGGTCAAAAGGCCTTCTTATTCTCAAAATACATTTTATTACACAATCTGCTCCTGACATTAAATAAAACTCCAAAAATTAAATTCCGGCCTTCAAACCCCACAACAGGATTTAATTAACCTCGCCTTTAAGGTGTACAATAATAGAAAAAAGTTGCAATTCCTTGCCTCTACTGTGAGATAAACCCCAGCCACATCTCCAGCACACAAGAACTTCCAAACGCCTGAACCACAGCGGCCAGGCATTCCTCCAGAACCTCCTCCCCCAGGAGCTTGCTACAAGTGCCAGAAATCTGACCACCAGGCCAAGGAATGCCTGCAGCCCAGGATTCCTCTTAAGCCACGTCCCATCTGTGTGGGACCCCACTGGAAATCGGACTGTCCAACTCACCTGGCAACCACTCCCAGAGCCCCTGGAAGCCTCTGACTCCTTCCCAGATCTTCTTGGCTTAGCGGCTGAAGAGTGACACTGCCTGATCACCTTGGAAGCCCCCTAGACCATCACGGATGCTGAGCTTCGGGTAACTCTCACAGTGGAAGGTAAGTCTGTCCCCTTCTTAATCAATACGGAGGCTACCTACTCCACATTACATTCTTTTCAAGGGCCTGTTTCCCTTGCCTCCATAACCGTTGTGGGTATTGACGGCCAGGCTTCTAAACCTCTTAAAACTCCCCAAATCTGGTGCCAACTTAGACAATATTCTTTTAAGCACTCCATTTTAGTTATCCCCACCTCCCCAGTTCCCTTATTAGGCCAAGACACTTTAACTAAAATATATGCTTCCCCGATTATTCCTGGACTACAGCCACATCTCACTGCCACCCTTCTCCCCAACCCAAAGCCTCCTTCGCGTCTTCCTTTCATATTCCCCCAACTTAACCCACAAGTATGGGACATCTCTACTCCTTCCCTGGCAACCATTACCATCCCACCATCCCATTAAAACCTAATTACCCTTACCCTGCTCAACACCAATATCCCATCCCATAGCATGCTTTAAAAGGGTTAAAGCCTGTTATCACTCACCTGCTACAGCATGGGCTTCTGAAACCTATAAACTCTCCTTACAATTCCCCCCATTTTACCTGTCCAAAAACCAGACAAAGCTTACAAGTTAGTTCAGAAACTGCGCCTTATCAACCAAATTGTTTTGCCTATCCACCCCGTGGTGCCAAACCCATATACTCTCCTATCCTCAATACATCCCTCTACTACCCATTATTCTGTTCTGGATCTCAAACATGCTTTTTTTACTATTCCTTTGCACCCTTCATCCCAGCCCCTCTTTGCTTTCACTTAGACTGACTCTGACACCCATTAGGCTCAGCAAATTACCTGGGCTGTACTGCTGCAAGGCTTCACAGACAGCCCCCATTACTTCAGTCAAGCCCAAATTTCATCCTCATCTGTTACCTATCTCGGCATAATTCTCATAAAAACACAGGTGCTCTCCCTGCTGATCGTGTCTGATTAATCTCCCAAACCTCAGTCCCTTACAAAACAACAACTCCTTTCCTTCCTAGGCATGATTGGTGCAGTCAGAATTCTTACACGAGAGCCAGGACCGTACCCTGTAGGCTTTCTGTCCAAACATCTTGACCTTACTGTTTTAGCCTAGCCCTCCTGTCTGCGTGCAGCAGCTGCCGCTGCTTTAATACTTTTAGAGGCCCTAAAAGTCACAGACTATGCTCAACTCACTCTCTACAGCTCTTATAATTTCCAAAATCTATTTTCTTACTCACACCTGACTCATATACTTTCTGCTCCCCAGCTCCTTCAGCTGTATTCACTCCACAATTGTGTTAAGTCTCCACAATCACCATTGTTCCTGCCCCGGACTTCAATCCAGCCTTCCACATTATTCCAGATACTACACCTGACCCTCATGACTGCATCTCTCTGATCGACCTGACATTCACCCCATTTCCCCACGTTTCCTTCTTCCCTGTTTCTCACCCTGATCACAGGGTCAAGCAGTTTTTCAGGCTCTTGGTATTCAGTGAAATCTCTATATCCCTTACAGTCCTCAGTCTTCAGGAAAGGTAGAACAGACTAATGGTCTTTTAAAAACACATCTCACCAAGCTCAGCCACCAGCTTAAAAAGGACTGGACAATACTTTTACCTCTTTCTTTTCTCAGAATTCAGGCCTGTCCTCAGAATGCTACAAAGTACAGCCCATTTAAGCTCCTGTTTGGATGCTCCTTTTTATTAAGCCCCAGTCTCATTCCAGACACCAGACCAACTTAGACTGTGCCTCAAAAAACTTGTCATCCCTACTGTCTTCTGTCTAGTCATACTCCTATTCACCGTTCTCAACTACTCATAGATGCCCTGCTCTTGTTTACACTGCCAGTTTACACTGTTTCTCCAAGCCATCACAGCTGGTATCTCCTGGTGCTATCCCCAAACTGCCACTCTTAACTCTTGAAGTAAATAAATAATCTTTGCTGGCAGGACTATGCTGAAATCTCCTTAGGCACTCTCTAATTAGATGTCCTGGGTCCTCTCAATTCTTAGTCCTTTAATACCTGTTTTTCTCCTTCTCTTATTCCGTTTAGTTTCTCAATTCATACAAACCCATATCCAGGCCATCACCAATAATTCTAAATGACAAATGTTTCTTCAAACAGTCCCATAATATCACCCCTTAACACAAAATCTCCCTTCAGCTTAATCTCTCCCACTCTAGGTTCCCATGCCACCCCAATCCCGCTTGAAGCAGCCCTGAGAAACATCGCCCATTATCTCTCCATACCACCCCCCAAAAATTTTCTCCGCCCCAACACTTCAACACTATTTTGTTTCATTTTTCTCATTAATATAAGAAGGCAGGAATGTCAGGACTCTGAGCCCAAGCCAAGCCATCACATCCCCTGTGACTTGTATGTATAAGCCCAGATGGCCTGAAGTAACTGAAGAATCATAAGTGAATATGCCCTGCCCCACCTTAACTGATGACATTCCACCACAAAATAAGTGAAAATGGCTGGTCCTTGCCTTAACTGATGACATTACCTTGTGAAATTCCTTCTCCTGGCTCATCCTGGCTCAAAAAGCTCCCCGAGTGAGCACCTTGCGACGGCCACTCGGCCCGCCAGAGAACAACCCCCCTTTGACTGTAATTTTCCTTTATCTACCCAAATCGTATAAAACGGCCCCACCTGTATCTCCCCTTGCTGACTCTCTTTTCAGACTCAGCCCACCTGCACCCAGGTGATTAAAAGCTTTATTGCTCACACAAAGCTTGTTTGGTGGTCTCTTTACAGGGACGCGCATGAAAGGTTGAACTAACTTACATTCCCACCAATAGTGTAAAAGTGTTCCTATTTCTCTGCAACCTCACCAGCATCTGTTGTTTCTTAACTTCTTAATAATCGTCATTCTGACTGGCATGTGATGGAATCTCATTGAGGTTTTGATTTGCGTTTCTCTAGTGATCAGTGACACTGAATTGTTTTTTCATGTTTGTTGGTCCAGAATTTCCTTAAGTTGATAAGCAACTTCAGCAAAGTCTTAGGATACAAAATCAATGTGCAGAAATAAAAAACATTCCTATACACCAACAATAGACAAGCAGAGAGCCAAATCATGAATGAACTCCTATTCACAATTGCTACAAAGAGAATA
Source organism: Hylobates moloch (assembly GCF_009828535.3). Taxonomy (NCBI): domain Eukaryota; kingdom Metazoa; phylum Chordata; class Mammalia; order Primates; family Hylobatidae; genus Hylobates; species Hylobates moloch. The sequence continues at coordinate 155,358,744 of NW_026652278.1, forward strand.
AAGTACCTATAAATACAGCTAAAAAGGGAAATGAAGTTCTCCTTGAAGAGAACTACAAACCACTGCTCAAAGAAATCAGAGAGGACACAAACAAATGAAAAAACATTCCATGCTCATAGATAGGAAGAATCAATATTGTGAAAATGGCCATACCGTCCAAAGTAATTTATAGATTCAATGCTATTGCTATTAAATTACCATTGACATTCTTTATAGAATTAGAAAAACCACTTTAAAATTCACATGGAACCAAAAAAGAGCCCATATAGCCAAGACAATCCTAGGCAAAAAGAACAAAGCTGGAGGCGTCATGATATCCTACTTCAAACTATACTGCAATTCTCCCCCTACTCCAAAAAAAAAAAAAAAAAGGGATTAGGCCTGACACAGTTGCTCACGCCTGTAATCTCAACACTTTGGGAGGCCAAGGCGGGTGGATCACGAGGTCAGGAGATCGAGATCATCCTGGCAAAAATGATGTAACTGTGTCCCTACTAAAAATACAAAAATTAGCTGGGTGTGGTGATGCATGCCTGTAATCCCAGCTACTCGGGAGGCTGGGGCAGGAGAATTGCTTGAACCTGGGGAGGTGGAGGTTGCAGTGAGCCGAGATTGAGCCACTGCACCCCAGCCTGGTGACAGAGCGAGACTTGGTCTCAAAAAAGAAAAAAAAGGTGGGGGGTGGGGAGGAGGGATTACAACACAAATAAGAGTTTGCCACTAGTAAAAAAAGGAAGAGATAGGTCTTGTAAAGCCATATTGAAATTGGATGCTGGGTGAATGGCTAGGTTTCCTTACCAGCCAAGTGTCTTAGTCAGTTTGTGCTGCTATAAAGGAATACCTGAGGGTGAGTAATTTATAAAGGAAAGAGGTTTATCTGGCTCACATTCTGCAGGCTGTACAAGAAGCATGGTGCCAGCATCTCCTGGTGAGAAAGTCAGATTGCTTCTACTCATGGTGGAGAGGGAACGAAAGAGGTGCGGGCAGAAATCACACGGCAGGGAAGAAACAAGACAGAGGGAAGGCGATGCCAGCCTTTTTTCAACAACCACTTCTTGTCGCTCCTACAAGAATCACACCAAGTCATTGATGAGGGATCCACTCCCATGACCCAAACACCCCCAAGCATCCCCCACCACCAACACTGGAGGTCAAATTTCAACATGAGACTTGACAGAGCCAAACAGACCATGTTTAAAGCATAGCACCAAGAAAGCAGTTTATTCTCACCTGCCTAGAGTAGGAGTGATTCAAGTTAAAAATGCATTTGTGGCCCTGGAACACTTCAAGTGTATTAAATGCCAAGTGTATGTGGTAATTGATGTAAAATATAATGTAATATAACTTACTTACACTTATTAATTGACTTCTGTTTCTCCTCACTATAAATTGTCAGCATGCAGTTTTACTTCAAATAATAATCCTTCTAGGTATGCCCAATAAAAAATAATACCCAGATGACTCACATGAAAACAAAAATTTGTTCAAATTATCTCAAATTTTAGAAAATAAACTAAGATTGACATAGTCATGCATCGCTCTTGTAATTATGAGATTGACACCAAATACACATTAATCAATCAAATAAAGAGTCTCAATAGTCCGAGATTCACATGACCAACTGAACCAACCTTGTACAAAATCAGTCATTTTTTTCTTTTGCCAAATGTAACATATACACAATCTATTTTGCTATCGTTTAATTTTATAAGAAGAAAGTAAGGTCCAAATTAGAGGCCTCTTTTGGTTAACTTTTCCACAAACATGTCTTACAGTAAAGGACATTTTCCCTTTATCTTTCATCTATATTTCTCCAGATGATCAAATTAGTTGTGAAAAAGTATTGGTTGTTTGGAGTGAAAATGATGAGCACCAGAAACACATTATCCTAAAAGAGAAAAATGTTTAAATATTTACATTTCATAGCAAGAAATACTATACCTGGATAAAATAAACTGAGACGTAGTTTACCAATAATGGTCTATTATCATACTAATATTTACTTATATGAGAAAATAAGAGTTCTCAAATTTTTTACAAATGTGACATGATTTGTCACATATTTATTTATACTCCTTAGAAGCTATTTGAGAATGTGAAATTGTTTTGTCCATACTTCTAATAGTTCCACCTCTATTTTTTCATCCCCCCAAAATAATAAATTGTTTTTAAATTACAAGAATGCTTTTTTTTAAAAAATTATGTTTTTTCTTTTAAATCTAGTAAGTTCTAAATTACACTTTAATGCAACCTCTGGTAAGCTCTGAAACAGATTTATAGTCTCTAATTATAGTTTTTTTTTTTCCATTCCGGTACTTCTACATCTTACCCCCATGGGGCCAAAAAGAATATTGAAACTTAGCACTATTTAACATACCAATTAAAAAGACACATTAAAAATTATAATTATGGCCAGGCGCAGTGGCTCACGCCTGTAATCCCAGCACTTTGGGAGGCCGAGGCGGCAGATCACTTGAGGTTAGGAGTTCAAGACCAGCCTGGCCAACATGGTGAAACCCCGTCTCCACTAAACATACAAAAAATTAGCCAGGAGTGGTGACAGGCGCCTGTAATCCCAGCTACTGGGGAGGCTGAAGCAGGAGAATCACTTGAACCCGGGAGGTGGAGGTTGCAGTGAGCCGAGATGGCACCACTGCACTCCAGCCTGGGCAACAAGAGTAAAACTCCCTCTCAGAAAAAAAAAAAAAAAAAAAAAAAAAATTACAGTGAAATTACATTAAGAATTTTCTATAAATGACCACTCTTTTGGATAAGGCATGTGGATAATCAATGTTTTGAAAAGGTTAGCCCTTAAATAGGAATTACATTTTAAGAGAGAACATTTATGAGAGCTCAAGAGCAAGTTGACGTTTGACTGCATTGAGCTGATGATGTTTCTTAAGTTTGTGCTTTAGTTTCTACATTGATATCCCTGGTGACCTTTAGAGATCACCTTATTTCTCTGGACTAGCTGTTTCCTAACAGAGAAAACAGGAATAACAATTTCTATATTCCCGTCTTAAAAATATGATAGATCTAAAATGGTGGCCGGTTTCTTGATTTTACTTTTCATTTCCTTCTTCTTAATAATAACTATTATTCAGTGCTGACTACTTGGCTAGGCACTGTTTTAAGTGCTTTCATAAGTATTAAAGTTTGTAATCCTCTGCCACATGTGCTAACCTGAGAATTAATCTCATACCTATTTCACTGATGAGAAAACTAAGCCATGGAGATGTCAAGTAACTTGCCTAAAGTCACGCAGTCCATGAGCGCCAGAGCCAGGATTCAGACTTGGTAGACTATACTGTCCGTGGCTTTTACCACTATACTTACTGTCTTTTTTATTATTATTATTATAGCTAAATTTTTTGAGCTAGGTCTATTACTAGAATTTCCCCTGAGGCACTATTATAGCCTTATGAATTAAATCCTAACACTACTATTACTTTACAAATGAAGAAAACCAGTTACAGCAAAGTTCATTATTTGCCCAATGTCACAAAGCAGTATCAGATTGAGCTCAGAGATTTGACTCCAGGAATTGCATTTCCTGGACTGCTATACAAATACATTTCATTAAACAGCAGAATTAACTTGTTTATGCTCTACTTCACTTTACAAGGATTTGAGATGGCTTCAAAACATGTTGCATGTTGTTTAAGAAGAAGACATTAGTTTTGGACAGTTGTTGCACATTTAAAAGTGGAAGTAGCATGACATGGTTAAATAACCAGTGGAACTGAGAGACACGGGTAAAGATACAGCACTGTCGCTGTTCCTTCCCAACTGCCTATAAACTGATGGCTGTGACACCTGCCCTGTCAAGAACCATACATGTGACTTCAGCTCACAGTCAGTTGGCCAGAACTAGTTGCATGGCCTCAATTTGACTGTGAAGAAAAAAGGAAGATATCACATGTATCCAGAAAGGAGAGAAGAACGAGGAATGATGAGTATTAGTGATTTCTAGGATACTTCATCTCTAATATAAGAAAAAATAACATCCAGTTCTTAGTTTTTTTCCCGCGGCGGGAGAAGTAGATTGAAGCCAGGTTGTTTAGAGTGTTTAGCTGTTAACTAAATTTTTACCGATTGCATGAATTTAATGTATATGACATTTCATGTATGGTACATATATTAAGTTGACATAAACCCTAGTTCATGTTTCTCTTGAAATATACCTATTCAAAAATGAATAATTACTTACGGAAGCCAACTAGTTAAGATACTTGGGTTTGAAGTTTAGTTTTTCATTTCTTCATATGACTTTTGCTAAGCCTCGTAAGTGTCTATAAGTAACAAAAATAATTACATTTATTTGGTATTTACTATGTTCCAGATGCCATGTATTAACTCATTTCATCCTCACACTGACTCTATGATGTGAACACGATTTTTTATGTCTATTTATTATATGAGAGTACTATCGACTGGATCATTTGTTTGAATTACTGTGAATAAAGCTGTAAAAAGAGAAGACAATTCTGACAGCACATCTTGAAAACTTCAGTAATACTGCTGTTGTTAACCTATTTTAAAAATCTAAAAAAAAAATTAGCATTTAATGGACATTTACTACAGGATAAACACAGTGCTACTGCTTTAAATTTGTGTTGCATGTAGCCTGCACATAAATTCTCCAGGATAAATAAGTTAAGCTACATTTGACAGATGAAAAAGATAAGGCATATAGACTCCAAACCTAGGAATATATGCATTTGTATACTTAAGAATGAATGGGATGTTTGATCATTAAAATATATTAAAATTGTATTCCCCAAGGATGTCTTAGAAAGAGTTGAATGTGGATGTGATGGTATTTATTGGTTGTTGCAATTTTTAAAAATCTTTCCACCTACAATGGCTTACTTTGCCATTTTAAATCATGTTGAACCATAAATTCATTTATCTTAATTTTACTTGCTAAGCTTTTAACTGAGACATAGAAATTAGGTAAAGATATTAAGTAGAACAATGACAGCAGATATTCATATACAATTGAGAGAAAATAATTACTATTCAAAAGGGCTATTCTGATTTGTCTTGCCCCAGGAGGGATGACATATATATTGTATACAATGAAAGCTTAAGATGGTCTCTTTGAAGTGTTCATTGACTTAACCATTAATAACAGTTTCATGAAGCCAAGTTATAATTCATGATATACTTTTAAAACACAGAATTAACAGTTGATATTATTTTCTATAAAAATGTGTACTAGAAAGAATGAAAATGTCACCTTTCATTATGTTAACCTTAATATCAGCTATTAGGTTTAAAATAATGTCAAATAGAATAAGCTACAAGGAGCTCATGTGATCATTTATTTATATCTTCATGCCACTTTATGCTAGATTTTCAAATTTTCTTACTTCACCTGAGCAATGTATGATATGGTCTAGTACTTTTTATTCATCATGAACAAAAGAGAAATAAATGTGACTCAATGTACTGAATATTTTAAATTCAAAGTAAACACTGGACTAATCGTGTGTGCACACATGTGTTTGTGTGCATATGTGCACACTTGTGTCAGGCAGAACAAGCACATTACTTATGATGGCTGTATTCGGTGTGGCTCATTCTCCACTTTCCCCCCAGCTACTAGGAATCTCTAAAAGTAGACTGTGTATGGAGCCCTTAATAATCCATTGCATCTAGCCGACACCAATGCTTCATTAATTTTATGTAAAACAAATCATCAAAGTGTTTGTTACAAAATGTGTATTTATTCATGCAATTCTGTACATATGCTCTAAATAAACTATCAATAGCCTATAAGGTTCAATGCTTATGAGTTACTTTTCATGTCATTAGTTTCATGTAAAATGAAAATACTGTAAAAATGTATACACAGAATAAAGTACTCTTAGCAGCTGTTTTATTAATTAGAAAATTTTTGCTAATAATTTTGATATTTTGGTTTGATATTTTTCTATTAAATGATTGGCAGAAATACAGTTTGAATTATTGATCATTTTGATCAATATTAAAATGCTTCATGTTTATTTTAAACTTAGCTCTTTTTCCCCAATAGTATTAGGCAGAATTACCATCCCCTATATGTACAACAATAAAGCATCCTTAATTTCCATACTAGATTTTGTCATAAAAGGAACACTTGTTATTTTATTTGTATGTTTCTTCTACTCATTTTCTCTAATGTTTCAATTCTCAATTCGCTGTGATTCCGAATGTCTTGTAATTTTTGAGCTGCATGTGTGCTTTCTAAATAACACAGATGAGAAAAATAAGACACTATTATAGACTGTATTGTATGACTTCATACCTATGAATCAGATTTCAGTTTAAGAAAGAACAAACTGTTGAGATACTTGGATTCTTTTTAATTAAAATGTTAAGATTTGGGGTTTCTATCAAGGACTCTCGTTGGGGGTTCAACATACCTCATTTTTTATTCAAATTAAATCTAGTAAATATCTTTCTTTGATTTATTCCAATAGAGATTATAACTATATTGTATTATGGGCTAGGAATAATGTATTACCTGTCTTTACACTTCATAGTTATTTTGTTCATTAAGGAATATCTAGTGTCCAGAATACTGTTTGATTTACAGTAGCTGTCCAATATTTATATTTTGGGGGATAAATGTATAGGTATAATTGCATTGTGTCAAAATATTTAAAATAAATTAAATGATCATGAAAAGAACCTAATATACATTACAAGTAGAATTTTTATACACACACATACAAATATATAGTATACAAATAATTTACATAAAGTTTTATAGTGTAATCTATTTTTATTTTCTATTTGCTGTTGATTTAATTGCTTTCTTGGGAGTCTCAGAGACACTTCTTTAAAAAAGCCTAACTTCAACATTACTATATTTGTTATTTTAAATTCATTTGCTAAACCTCTGTATAGAATTTGTTTTTGTCTCTTCCCAAACAATCAGTTATATTTATATACATTTGTTAAATAGACAAGGCTATCTGACTACTCTTCAAAATGCTGTTGCTATAGAAATTTAGCCAAATATGTTAAGTATGACACCATAAAAATGGGTTTTAAAATACAGCCTTGACAAAAATATAATCCATTTTACAAAATTATGACAAATGAAACAAAATAAAACACCACCAACAATAAAATTTTTTAACATACATTGACAAATAATATTCAAGATTCCAAGAGCTCTAATTTTGAAATTCTAAAATTTCAGGGAACTCCCCTAGCTAGTTTGTGATGCATTCATTTTAAAAATCAAGGACTCGATTAGGAAGCCTTCATGCTACTATGTGTACTCTGGAAAAACCATTGAGGAACAGTTCGATTTGGTTACAAGATTCTTTATTTTGTAAACTATACATAAACAGTAAAAAAGAAAATGCATTATACTTTAAATATTACATAAAGTCAACATTAAAGTTTGTATTGAGTATGTATAAATTAAATGGAAATAATTCATCAATTTTGCTTTCAATGAATTGTATACTGGGAAACCAGTTTACCCACTGTTGAAATTAAAGATACCAATATGTAACATTCAACAGGTTTTTCCATTTTTATTATGGGCACAAAACCATTGGTATGATATAGTTAAAAGTGATGGTGTGCCAAAATGTCTACACAATTAATTAACATGCTAACTTAAATACAGCAGTTAAAGTAATTTTTGCTACAGTTAAATCTAAAATGCTACTCTACACAATAATCATAAACAAGTCCACAGGGCAATTATGTAACAATAGAAAAAAAGAAAGAAATGTATCCCATTTTCTTCATTCCAGCAGCAATACCTTTACTGATATTAATCTGTTAATTAGGTGTGCTTATATATTGCGTAATATACTATATTGGTATGCATGCTAAACTCTTTCTATCTCTATTTTTGCAAGGCACCATACAATACGTTCTCTAAGTTTCGGCACTACTAACAAAAATAACAGAATTCTAAGATTAAATGCAAATTTTTACCTAAAATGGGAAATAAAATGAAAATTAAGAATTTAAAATTTGACCTTGGGGCAAATGACAAACTTTGTAAAAATATGGTTTAAATGAATCTTTCTCTTTGTCTTCCTAATTTAAATTCTGCTCCCTAAGTTGCTGGTGAGAAAGGTAAAGAAATCTAGAAAGGCAAACAAATCATGTTATTAAAGAATCTTTTAAAAAATCTGCATGAGACTGCCATCCAAATTAAAATACACATTGGAGAGAACAACTAAATTTTTAACTTTCAGAATCCATGGTTTTCCATACTTGCCATTTTGTAAAATGTCCTATTAGATCCAGAATAATTTCATAGTTAAAAACACCACTATTAATGTAAACACAGTGGAGGACTCTACAATTGTCACTTTGTTTTTCTTGCCATTTGGTATCTCTCTGTTATCCTGACTCATCTAGGTCTAGCAAGATGCTACTTTGGAAATGCAATTAAAGCATGCATATTTTTCTTAAATCCTTAGGACCCAGGTGATTGAAAATTTATTTATTTTAAATTTCACTTAGAATTATCTTTCAAAAAATTAACACGTACGATCCCAAGCGCTAGCTGTCATTTTTCTTATGGAAGATTTACGAAGTTTGTTCTCATGAAAAATTTATTATGGTAGCACTTCAAAACTTTATTTTGTCTAACTAGACTGCATATGTATTTTCTTTTTGTGTAAGGAATATAAAAACTCAAAGCAAATGATTCTTATTTAAACATAAAGTTCTATAACTTTAGCTGCAATTTTTCAAATAATTATACAAAATAGATGTGAGGTTTAGAATCATTTTGTTATTGGGGAAGAAGATAATTTTAAATAGGCTATCATTTTTGTAAATATTAGAAATGTAGAATTTATTGATTTCAACTGTCATCAATCAAATGTATCCATCATGGTCATCACCACCATCATCATCATCCCCTTCATCTTCATCATCATCTTCAATTTCATCTTCATCATTCATAATATCGTCTTCATCATCCTCATCATCAGTCCACTCATGGAAATCTCCACTAGCAAAATCTCCAGAGATCTCAAAATCTATAGCTTAAAACAAGTGAAAGTAAATATAACCTTTATTTGACTGAATAGTGTTAATTTCTGAAAGACAAAATCCTTATGAAAATTAAGAATATTTTGTAAAAAGTAATTTGTTTTCTATCTTATTTATCAAAGATGAGGAAAGATCCATTTTCTGGAAAATTATCACATGTTAAAATCTATCATTTGTTAAAATGTATGTGCTAAAAGCAGAATCATTATTGAGGTATGTTATGCAAGATTTCCAGTCCAGTAATATTGATCTCAGCCCAGTTGTTACAGAAATTCATGTCAGACTGTGCATTTTGCAAAGAATTCAAAATTTCTTCTACAAGTGTGGCAGAAAAATTGCCCTACCAAAGATGTTCATTTCCTAATCTCCAGAATCTATAAATACGTTACCTTAACATGAAAAAGTGACTTTGCAAATATGGTTAAGTAAAGGAATTTGAATTGGAGAGATTATCCTGAATTATCCAGGTGGATGCAAATTGTCACTTAGGTTCTTAAAATTAAAAAAAAAAATGTTTTCCAGATAGAGTGGGAAGGAGCTATGACTACAGAAGAATGATCAGAGATGCAATGTTATCGGCTTAAGGTTAGAGGAAAGAGTCCATGAACCAAGGGATGAGAGCTACCTCTAAGAGGTGAAAAGGGCAAGGAAACAGATTTTCCTCTAAAGCCTCCAGAGAGGAGCATCATCCTGCTGACATCTGGATGTTGAGCTTAGTGAGACCTGTGTTGATCTTCTGAGGCACAGAACTGTAGGATAAATGTGTGTTGTTTAAGTCACTGAGTGGGAATTTGTTACTACAGCAACAGAAAACTAATATATTACAAAATATTTTAAAAGTAACTATTAATACTTATGGAGGCAATAATGCACATACATCTTAGCACTCACTGTGTATTGACTTTTCAACTCCTCAAATGCTAGCGTGGATTTATTTTCTATCTAATATTTTATTCTTATAATTCTTTGGTATCTAATTATAACAAATCCTGTTGATGTAATTCAAGGTTTATAAATTGGTTGATCTCCCAAGAGAACACACTAAAATTTCCATCTTAACTGAAGAAAATATTGTTTAGTTCTCCAACTTCACCTACTGTATTAATTATAAAATGTTAAGAAAGCTCAGATGTCCACATTCCAAAAGCAATGTTCTTGTTCACTTAAGGGACTCATTTCCATATAACTTTTATTTACAACATAAAAAATTATGTATCCATCATTGTCATCAATGACAACTGAATTAATTTATAACGCAACTACTTTACAGCACATATTACAAAGATGTGTTCCCTATATGTAAAATTCATGTAAAGCAGCTATTGAATCCTCTTTCTTCCTACTTAAATCTAACTGCATTGCCCAGGTCATCAAACCAAAACTAAGCTGTTAAAAATGTTACGAACAAATGGATTCAGAGCAGGAATTTAAAGATTAAATGAGATTACTTTTGTTGTTTGTCATTTTTTTCTTAATAGTCTTAGTTTATTAGTCTAAAATTTGCTTGAAGAATACATCTAAATATTTTCTAAAATGCAAAACTAAAAAGTACTTTATTCTCATTTTTGATCATTTATATTAATTGAAACACAAATAATTCCTGGGGTGTGTGTGTGTGCGCGCGTGAGCGTGTGTGTGTGCGCGCGTGTGTGTGTACAATGAAGTGGCTTTTGTCATGAAAACTGTCTATAATACCAACAAAATTGACACTTGCATTCTAGAAAAATGTTTTATGAAGTACAAATGGTACCACAATGGAAACTTTAAAATGCATGTATGTGATGTTCAACTAATCATTACATTCTATTTTAAATATATACATAAAAATGCATGTTCCTAAAAAAGAATTAGAATATTAGCTATAATTCCCTTTAAGTAATCAAAATACATTTTCCTCACTCAAGCACAAGGAAGCATGCTCATATAGCTGTAATTTACGGACTTTTACTTTTAAAAGCTTTGTTATTTCTTTGGCTGGTGAACCCACATATTCCCTAAGTCACCATCTCCAGAGGTATACAGACAAAAGGGTGTCATTTGAAGACATGATAAATAGAGTTTATTGACTTGCAGTAGGATGAATGAGAAAGGTCTGCTTCAGCTGAGAGGAAAAGAAGTACCTCAACAACTTTCTGAATTTGAAGTAGGAAAGGAACCCTGCTTTTAATTAATCTCTCTAGAAAATCTAAATTATGCAATGACCAGTTATTATCTATCCAAGTTTTTAACATGCTAGGAGTAAGATTTTTTGTCACTCCCTCCACCCTATATATTCTATAGTCTTTGCATAGAGTAAGTCCTCATTAAATGCTTGAACAAATGAATGAAGCTCTAAAGCACTTAATTCTGTGCTTAGAAAATTATGAAATAAGTGACACTTCTCCTTACCACAATCTGCAACACCATTTTTTCTGGATCCCATGACTTCATTTCCATATCTGTCAACACACCAGCACTGTCCAACACTGCCATGACATTGTGTTGGCTTGTAGTAACCATCCTCGTCACACAGGGGGATATACTGTCCTGTTGAAACAACACGCAGGCATACAAACACACACATGTAGTTTATGAATGAGCTGTGCTCCTTTCTGAGAAGCACCCATTATGCATTAATGCATTAAAGACATACACATATGGAGTGTCCACTATATTCCAGGATAGATACCAGTGATGCCTTAGAAGAAATCAGGGAAGTCTTTTCTGTCATGGAGCTGGCCGTTGCCACAGTGAACTTTTTATAGTTCATGGATTCATCTCCTTTGTAAAGCAAATTACTATCTTACTAGCTCTCACTGTGCAAAGGGTAGTGTTTCAGAGGCACAATACAGAATTAAAATCTGATTAGTGCCATGTTTATATTAAATCACCCAGACCACGTAGCATGGCAGAAGACCTGTCACCATCTGCCTTCATCGCTGCCAACTTTCTACTTTCATTTCCCCAAATGTTCATTCCTATATTCCAAGTTCTTTCCAAATCAAGCTGTTTTTCCCAAATTCAATGCTGTTTTGTCTCTTTGCACATTATGTCAACTAGAATCTCTCTCCTCTCTCTTCCACTTTAAGATTTGACGTAAATGTGATCCACAATTTAAAGTCTTCTTTTCAAATGAAAGATTCCTTTTTTTTTGTTGTTACTGAGTTTTGTTTTTTTTTTTTTATTATACTTTAGGTTTTAGGGTACATGTGCACAATGTGCAGGTTTGTTACATATGTATCCATGTGCCATGTTGATTTCCTGCACCCATTAGCTTGTCATTTAGCATTAGGTATATCTCCTAATGCTGTCCCCGCCCCCCCCACCCCCCACCCCACAACAGTACCCGGAATGTGATGTTCCCCTTCCTGTGTCCATGAGTTCTCATTGTTCAATTCCCACCTATGAGTGAGAACATGTGGTGTTTGGTTTTTTGTCCTTGCGATAGTTTACTGAGAATGATGTTTTCTGATTGCTTCTTCCATTCTCTGTGTGTGTGTGTTGTGTGTGTGTGTGTGTGTGGTGTGTGTGTGTGTGTGTTGTGTGTGTGTGTGTGTGTGTGTTGACTGTCCTTGCATACTTTCACCACTACATTGTGATATCGCCTATGGTTAGAAATATTTAGGTTCTCTTCATTTTCATTGTGGTGTGAACAACATCTCAAACCCATGGTCGAGTGGGAACGCAGTCTATTGGGAATAGTAGAACAGATAGATAAATATTTTTATTCATTTATTTATTTATTTTTTAAGACGGAGTCTTACTCCATCGCCCAGGCTGGAGTGCACTGCAACCTCTGCCTCCCAGGTTCGAGTGATTCTCCTACCTCAGCCTCCTGAGTGGCTGAGATTACAGGCGTGCACCACCACACTAAGGTAAGTTTTGTGTTTTTAGTAGAGATGGGGTTTCACCATGTTGTCAAGACTGATCTCAAACTCCTTGACTTCAAGTCATCCATCCACCTCAACCTCCCAAAATGCTGGGATTACAGGTGTAAGCCATCATCCCCGACCAGAGATTTATTTTTATATCTATAAAATCTAACATACTCTATGGCACAATGCTCATGATAAACCCTTAATTAGTAATTTAAAAATGAAGTCGTGTTTTTAAATAGGTACTCCAACACTAGAATATAAGTTATAGGAGATAAGAATGTTTTCTTTTATTTTCTGCCTTTTTTTTTCTGTGACCAGAAGCATAATAGTTATTTGGTGAAATTAAAAATAAATAAATAAATAAATGGATAAAGGACAAAACTTAGTCTTGTAACCATATGACATCATAATTTCACTATCTCAAAAAGTTTGAAAATTGTTATATGTAGATTAACTTAGTTTAAAAAACTATAATTTATTCAAAATAGCTGAACTGTTGATCTTTCAATTAGATATACAGAATATCATTAACTTCAGAACACTTTCTATGGATTAAAGGCCAGAAAAAATAAGGAAAAAATTCAATTGTTACATCTACAGCTCTTACAACTACCATTTGAATTTGACATAAACATGTTATGATGTATAGTTAGTGTGACCATAATTGATAATTTATGCCAGTAAAGTTGGTTGATGTCTGCAGTTTTAGCATAATTCTTAAGAGTATTCTCTTTTCCTTTCAAAGACTGAACCTCCAAATCAGGACATGTGGCACCATACTCCTATATAACAAGTGATCCATTTCAGATGTGTACTAATACCCCACCCAAATTAGAAGAAATGCTTAAAGCCTTTATTGTTCTCTACAATCATTTTCATTTATATTATGAAAGAATAATGAAGGTAACTCTTCCCAAATGGGAACTAAGTTTTTTCTTATACCTTCAAATAATCAAGACCTGTATTCTAATAGATTTTTGCTACTAATAGAACTTAAGTAGAAAATATTTTTAAGTTGAATTTCAATGGCTTTCTTTATGGTACACGGCTAAACTTTGATTTGCCAAGACAAACCTATATAAGAACATATTATTATTATTTTTCTTTCCAAGATGGAGTCTCGCTCTGTTACCCAGGCTGGTGTACAGTGGTGCCATCTTGGCTTACTGCAACATCTTCCTCCCCGGTTCAAGCAATGCACCAGAGAAGCTGTGATTACAGGCACACACCACCATGCCAGGCTAATTTTTGTATTTTCAGTAGAGGTGGGGTTTTGCCATATAGGCCAGGGTGGTCTCAAACTCCTGACCTCAGGTGATCTGCCTACCTTTGCCTCCTAACGTGTTGGGATTACAGGCGTGAGCCACTGTGCCCAGCCAGAATGTATTATTTTCATTTGTGAGCTGTGATATCTCCTGCATCTTGTAACAGGGTTAAAGGAAACATGACACATTGTAGCATTTATCATCAGTAGTTTTCACACCGAAAAATGTTTTATTACAAAACATTAAACTTTTAATTTTGTACAATGGGCACTGAAACAAGGATTTGCAAGTAATGTGAAAAATCCTCTTATTTAAACATAATATACTGTAATTACAAAGATAGTAAGTCAAAATATAAACCAGATTAATCAGATCCAGAGACATTAGGGTTATGTGCCACTAAATACACGAGTGTGTTAATATACGTGAAAAGAAATATTGCATGTGTGCTGTCACGCTTTGGATTCTAAAACAGAAAAAGAAGAACAGTGGCAAAACTGGTGACAACCAAATAAAGTCTGAAGCTTGCTTAATAGGATTACAGCAACGCTAATTTCTTAGATATTTACAAACGTTCCATCGTTATTGGGCACATGCAAGACGTTATATTTAGTGAAAGCTGGGTGAAGAATGTTTGGAAACTATCTACCTTTGTCACTGTTTTTTTAAATTTAAAACTATTCCAAAAATAGTTTATTTAAAAATTGTAAGGTTATAAGAATAAGCCATTCATATGTAACAGTTTAATAATCTGTTTATATCCAAACATTCAAATATTTCAAGGCTTTGAATAAAATCTGAAATATCTATCTGTCTACTTATACATTTACTTATTAAAAGTAGGGTAGTAAAAAACACTAATGAAAAATACTAACAAGTCCGTTCAAATTTCCCTGAGGTACTCAGAGCACCTTTTCACCCAATTTATAAAACTACTTGCTTTAAATAGCATATATATATATATATATATATATATAATTTGCCATCAATTCTTAAATCTTAACCATAGAATTTGAACTGAATTTTCTGCTACTGTTTTAACTTTAGCATTGCTTAAATCTCTTTTTTTACTTAATAACTTTCAACATGAACATTATATTAGGGTAATAAAACAGACATAATATATTTCAATAGGTAAGGTAATAAAAGTAAGTTTAATGGCTTTCAAAAAGTTCATAAATTTTGTTGCTGAAATTTAGTGCAGTCTGTCTTTGTTGGATTAATATTGATTTTATGTTGCTGTTTCCCTGGGGTTATTTATGTAAGCAATAAAGCCTTCAGAAGAATGATCTATTACTCACCTAGGAGCTTCTTTACCCCTTGCTGCTTCTGAATATTGCTGAGCTCCGTCTGGCAAGGTGGGTCTGCAATGACATTAAAAATGTTACTTCAAGGATTGTAGTTAAACAAAGAAAGTGTAATTTCTACGTTATCAAACTTCACTTAGTCTTCTTGTGCCTTCAGAAGACACGTATTACATATTAATTGGTTTACTTATAAAGATACTTTCACATAGGTACATGCATGTGTCTGTCTGTCTATCTATCTATCTATCTATCTATCTATCTATCTATCTATCTATCATCTATCTAATCTATCTATCTGTCTATCTAATATCTATCTATATATAGAGAGAGAACACTCATACTACTTTCCTAATTATCAATATATCACCTTGGTTTTCCTCAGAACACCTGGATTGGATTTTTTAAAAGTATAAAAGAGACTTATATGATGAAAAATACTTCTTATCATTTACTTTTAAAAGGTCAATCAAGTCAGAAATGTAAATTCAACTAATCGACTGCTGCTGAAGCAATTAACTGATTATGTTTTCCCCTCATTTAAAAGTTTCTATGATATAGACAAGTAATTTTGTGTTACCAAAGTAATCTAGGAAAAAATTAATGCTTATTTCCAGTTATGTTAAAGACCTTATTATAAATTTTAATATTGTATAATGTTAAGAGATATTGGTCTTTTTAGTTTCAGCCATATATGCAATTTAAGAACAGGATATAATATAAAATTATTTCTGGTAAGCCATTATTTTAAAAATAAGCTGAAAACATTTAAACCAGTTTGGAAATAGTCTTTGCCTATTTTCAAACTCAACCACTTGAAGGAGGACGTTCGTAGAGAAATGTAAAATTCTAAATAATCACAATATAGTTTGCCTTACATTATTACTCTTATATTTACTGTTGGCCCTCATACCTGTGAGTGCTGCATTTATAGATTCAACCAAACGCAAATCGAAAATTTTCAAAAAATAAAAATCTAGAGATGATTTAAAGTATATAAAAGGATGTGTGTAGGTTGTATGTCAATATTTTGCCATTTTATAGAAGGCATTTGAATGACTTGATTTTGGTGTCACAAATGGTCCTGAGATCGATCAGAGAAGAACTGAAGGAGATAAAGACACAAAATCCCTTCAAAAAATCAATGAATCCAGGAGCTGGTTTTTTGAAAGTATCAACAAAATTGATAGACTGATAGCAAGTCTAATAAAGAAGAAAACAGAGAAGAATCAAATAGATGGAATAAAAAATGATAAAGGGGATATCACCACCGATCCCACAGAAATATAAACTACCATCAGAGAATACTATAAACACCTCTACACAAATAAACTAGAAAATCTAGAAGAGATGCATAAATTCCTGGACACATACACCCTCCCAACACTAAACCAGGAAGAAGTTGAATCCCTCAATAGACCAATAACAGGCTCTGAAATTGAGGCAATAATTAAGAGCCTACCAAACAAAAAAAGTCCAGGACCAGATGGATTAACAGCCGAATTCTACCAGATGTACAAAGAGGAGCTGGTACCATTCCTTCTGAAATTATTCCAATCAATAGAAAAAGAGGGAATCCTCCCTAACTCATTTTATGAGGTCAGCATCATCCTGATACAAAAGCCTGGCAGAGACACAGCAAAAAAACAGAATTTTAGACAATATCGCTGATGAACATTGATGCAAAGATCCTCAATGAAATACTGGCAAACCGAATCCAGTAGCACATCGAAAAGCTTATCCACCACGATCAAGTTGGCTTCATCCCTGGGATCAAGTCGGGATCAACCTATGCAAATCAATAAACGTAATCCATCACAAAAACAGAAGCAAAGACAAAAACCACATGATTATCTCAATAGATGCAGCAAAGGCCTTTGACAAAATTCAACAGCGCTTCATGCTAAAAACTCTCAATAAACTAGCTATTGATGGGACATATCTCAAAATAAGAGGAACTATTTATGACAAACCAACAGCCAATATCATACTGAATGGCCAAAAACTGGAAGCATTCCCTTTGAAAACTGGAACAAGACAGGGATGCCTTCTCTCACTACTCCTATTCAATATATTGTTGCAAGTTCTGGCCAGGGCAATCAGGCAGGAGAAAGAAATAAAGGGTATTCAATTAGGAAAAGAGGAAGTCGAATTGTCCCTGTTTGCAGATGACATGATTGTATATCTAGAAAACCCCATCGTCTCAGCCCCAAATCCCCTTAAGCTGACAAGCAACTTCAGCAAAGTCTCAGGATACAAAATCAATGTGCAAAAATCACAAGCATTCTTATACACCAATAACAGACAAACAGAGAACCAAATCATGAGTGAACTCCCATTCATAATTGCTTCAAAGAGAATAAAATACCTAGGAATCCAACTTATAAGGGATGTGAAGGACCTCTTCAAGGAGAACTACAAACCACTGCTCAATGAAATAAAAGAGGATACAAACAAATGGAAGAACATTCCATGCTCATGGATAGGAAGAATCAATATCGTGAAAATGGCCATACTGCCTAACGTAATTTATAGATTCAATGCCATCCCCATCAAGCTACCAATGACTTTCTTCACAGAATTGCAAAAAACTACTTTAAAGTTCATATGGAATCAAAAAAGAGCCCGCACTGCCAGGACAATCCTAAGCCAAAAGAACAAAGCTGGAGGCATCGCGCTACCTGACTTCAAACTATACTACAAGGCTACAGTAACCAAAACAGCATGGTACTGGTACCAAAACAGAGATATAGACCAATGGAACAGAACAGAGTGCTCAGAAATAATACCACACATCTACAACCATCTGATCTTTGACAAACCTGACAAAAACAAGCAATGGGGAAAGGATTCCCTGTTTAATAAATGGTGCTGGGAAAACTGGCTAGCCATATGTAGAAAGCTGAAACTGGATCCCTTCCTTACATCATATACAAAAATTAACTCAAGATGGATTAAAGACTTAAATGTTAGACCTAAAACCATAAAAACCCTAGAAGAAAACCTAGGTGATATCATTCAGGACATAGGCATGGGCAAGGACTTCATGTCTAAAACACCAAAATCAATGGCAACAAAAGCCAAAGTAGACAAATGGGATCTCATTAAACTTAATAGCTTCTTCACTTCAGAGTGAACAGGCAACCTACAGAATGGGAGAAAATTTTTGCAATCTACCCATCTGACAAAGGGCTAATATCCATACTCTACAAAGAACTTAAATTTGTAAGAAAAAAAATCAAACAACCCCATCAAAAAGTGGGCGAAGGATATGAACAGACACTTTTCAAAAGAAGACATCTATGCCACCAACAGACACATGAAAAAATGCTCATCATCACTGGCCATCAGGGAAATGCAAATCAAAACCACAATGAGATACCATCTCACACCAGTTACAATGGTCATCATTAAAAAGTCAGGAAACAACAGGTGCTGGAGAGGATGTGGAGAAACAGGAACACTTTTACACTGTTGGTGGGACTGTAAAGTAGTTCAACCATTGTGGAAGACAGTGTGGTTATTCCTCAAGGATCTAGAACTAGAAATACCATTTGACCCAGCCATCCCATTACTGGGTATATACCCAAAGGATTATAAATCATGCTAATATAAAGACACATGTGCACGTACATTTACTGCAGCACTACTCACAATAGCAAAGACTTGGAACCAACCCAAATGTCCATCAACGATAGAACGGTTTAAGAAAATGTGGCACATATACATCATGGAATACTATGCAGCCATAAAAAAGGATGAGTTCATGTCCTTTGTAAGGACATGGATGAAGCTGGAAGCTATCATTCTGAGCAAACTATCACAAGGACAGAAAACCAAACACCACATGTTCTCACTCATAGGTGGGAAATGAACAATGAGAACACTTGGACACAGGGTTGGGAACTTCACACAGCAGGGCCTGTGGTGCAGTGGGGGGAGCGGGGAGGGATAGCATTAGGAGAAATACTTAATGTAAATGCCGAGTTTATGGGTGCAGCACACCAACATGGCACATGTATACATATGTAACAAACCTGCACATTGTGCACATGTACCCTAGAACTTAAAGTATAATAAAAAAATAAAAATAAAAAAAAAAATGTAAAGAAAAAGAAACATGTTTGAAATCTTGTATAATTACCATATTGTTCTATTTCATTTTGAAATTGATCCAACTGATCCCTTTGTTATTCCTAATAATCTTCTGAGTCTCTTATACTAATGAATTAGGAATCATATTGCATAGTTTTTTCTATAGACATTTAAAATTTTATAGCTCACCAAATACGACATCTGAGAACTAAGAGGAAAGAGTCCAGCTGAAGTTTCAATATTACATTGAAAACAGTTCTTCTAGTTGCAATTGGCTAGTTATTGTAAAGCAGAAATAGTATTTCTAATGTTTACCTGAACATCTTTGTGCATTTGAGTCTATATCTGAAAATCCACATACATTTGATTGGAATTTTGATTAGTAACCTAAGAGAATAAGCCTGACTACCAGTGTTACAAGCTCTGTGTAAGGGAACATTTTAGAATTTCACGAAAATCATGACTGATTGGATTGTTCAAGTACCTATAATATTTGATTTTAAACTATTTTCTCATTATTTATAAGCCAGCTCTGTAAGTCTGGCCTTTAGGTATTCTTAGAGCAGTTAACTGAGACTTCATCTATCATTTAAACTCACATGCAAAGAACTGATCTAGATAAAAGAATAGTAACCTAACTAATTGCATTAAAGTTTGTACAGAATCAGACTATTAGGTCTATATAGGGTATGGACTAATAGGTCAGCTTAGGGTAGAGACATGGATTAATCTCATAAGATGTATTCCCCCAGTGTGTTTACTATCAATAGGTGTTTTAAGTTTATGCTAAATTCTTATTTTATGTGCTTAAAAACTGTATGAGAATCACAAATTAATAAAATCTAAAATTTAATTTAATCAAAATTTTTTGTTAATTGTTCTAAACCAATATGGGAAAAGAAGAATGAAAAAAAAATAGAGGTTAAATTTCTGGATGTTGTTTGTTTTGAATATAAAATTGTTCATTGTTCTGCATTCTGAATTTAAAAACCCAAACCCCTACATTGGAGTCATTATATTAGGAATTGGTAATTTTCAACACAACAGTAACAGTGCATTTTTATTTACCCATGAAATTTTGAACTAAAGAAAATGTAATTGGGATAAATAAATTTAAAATACTTATATGTTTCCAACAGTTACTACAATACAAAGTATGTTTTGTATACTTGAAAGCAGTCATTTCTAAGAAATATTTGTTTTTAGCTGTCAAATATATATGGATAATATAGAGTCAAAACTGAAAAGAAAGTGGGCATTATGGAAGTTTGTGAATGAATCTTTCAGTTGGCAGTATATGGCTGCACAGGCTGTGTACTGCACAACTCCAACAAGTACCATCTACCTGAATTGCACTATCAATGGTGCCCTGAAGTTTTACAACAAGGCAGCCCTCTAGCAGTTTTTTAAGTAAGCCACTGCCCTTAATCACTTTTCTTCTCAATACGTTATTGATCATGTAGCCTCTCATAGAATGATTATACTTTTAAACTTTATTAGATTCATTTCATTCATAGAAATTTCAAATATTCACAATTCCAAATCCTCCATGTTTATTTAATAGGAAAACCGTATCTTTTAAAACGAATGAATTAATCCCCCATGCACTACACTTTCATATCTCTTCCTGTTTATTAAATATGTACATAACCTCCAATAATGTCATTAATTTTCATTTCATTCCTGAGAAAAAACACTGCAGAAACTAGTTATTGGAAAAGGACTTGTTGATGTTATTCGTACTGAATAAGACTATCCAATAAGTTGCACTGATGATTCTATGACATTTTATATATAATTACCTTGCTATTTCTGAAAGTAGAATTACAAATATTTGAAGAGAGAAATCAAGGAGTTTTCATTTCAAATACCAGTTGATTCATGTACTCATTTCATAATGTGAAGTTATTGAATATGAATCAACTTCAGTCCTTAGCCATAAAATGGGAATATTTATACTTTCACAGGGCTATTTCAGTAATAATTTTATGTACACGAAAGACTAGGTGGAGCTGAATAAATGTTAGTTTTCTTTATCTTACACAACAGCGTTTTCAATAGAATAGCAACTAATAAACGATTTACTTTTTAGAGTAAGTAAAAGTAGACATACTTTTATGAAAGCACATTCTTAACACGTAAGGTAGCTAAAATCCCAAATGAATATTCCTCCTACTTACTTTTTCAGGATTACTTAGAATAAAGAATTCTACAAATTACAACCATGTTCATTTTGTATTGCTTAATTGTCATGATTTTAGAAAGTTAGCCATAGAAACAAATTTGTTTCTTAATTATAATTGAAACTTTTTTTTACCTTAGAAAACTACAAATATTTCACTTGCTCGAAATTGTACATTCCTTTTGTCGTTGTTGTTGAGGTAGGGTCTCACTCTGGTACTCTGTTGCCCAGGCTGGAGTGTAGAGGTGCCATCTCAGCTCACTGCAACCTCCAACCTCCTCCTCCTGCCTCAGATCCCCAAGTAGCTAGGACTACAGGCGTGTACCACCAATCCTGGCTAATTTTTGTATTTTTTATAGAGACAGGATCTCACCATGTTGCCCACGCTGGTCTCGGACTCCTGAGCTTATGCTATCCACCCACCTTGGCCTCCCAAAGTGCCAGGATTACAGGCATGAGCAACTGTGCCCAGCTGAAATTTTTAACCTCATTTATTAAACTTTCAAAATTAACTTTAATTTTATAATGTGAAAATTATTTTTTAGAAAAACATCATTATGCAACTGTAGTCTTCATTGCAGTTTTAAGTAAGCCCAGATTAAATAACCTCTCATTCCGTCCTATTTTTGAGAGAGAGAACACTCTATGTATAGCCACTATATATAGATTAGCTATATGTATATATATATACACACAAACACACACACACACACACATATATATTTATAGCTACAGTAAACAAGAATTTCAGGAAAACATTCTAAGATGGAATATTTGAAAAAAATCACCATATAAATTAATGGTTATTTTTTAATAAAATTACTTATTGAACTAAAAGAATACATAAAAACAAAGTTGTCTCATATCACTAGCACGCCCTCTCAGTTACCCTGAGAACTTTTGTAACTTCTAGCAATTAAAGTAATGAAATGTTGGCTAAGAGTTTAGCCAAACCCTTCTAAGCATTAGAGAAATTGCATAATCTCTTTAACTAGCTTAGGTACCATTTATTAAACTATTTCTGCTATGCATTAAATGATCTGAGAGAGTAAATCTTCATATGGCTATACAAAAATTAACACTTGGGGAGAATGCTGCTCTTTAAGTGAAACATAGATCAAATAAAATTTTGCTATGGGGACCTTTAATCAATCCTGCAAATATTGCTACAGAACCTAAGAATATTCTAAGATAAAAGTATTTATCTATTTCTGTAGACGAAGCATTCAGAGTTATTCAGAATATTTTAAATGTTTGTGTATAGACACCAAAAATATGCTACCATAACACCAAAAAATAAAAATTAAAAATTAAAATAACATTTGTCATCATAAGAAAAGAGTACATGACTATGTGTATTTTTCTGGCAGTTTAGCTGGATTTACTACTTTTTATTATTTAAATTATTTAAATGTACACGTCATTAATACTAGGATGTAAGTTTTTAGGAGTATTTAACTTGAAAGCACATATGTAATGTAGCCAACAATGTGTGTTTGTGTGTGTAACAAATATTTTAATACAGTAAATGTATTTTTAAAACTTTGTTTAGAGCGGTTTATAAATAGTTAAGTTACTGTACTCAACTAAAGCTTCTGTTGACTCACCACTAATCAATTTATGCATATTCATTTCATCCCTAATTACTGAACTATTACTAAATATGGAAAAGTAACTGAGATAATAAAATACCCCATATAATGTGCTGGTTTTCCTTATCGAAGACTGATAATCATTGATAATGTCAAGTATCTTGTTCTTTCTCTTAGTTGTCAAGAATTTAAAAAAGCATTGACAATAGCAAGCTTTACCGCATTAATTCCCAGGGTATTTTCCTAAATTAACATCAACATTACACTTACCATTGTTTCTTTAGTTTCTCAAAACTTTATCAGAATGTGAGTTTCTTGTTTTTCCCCTATACATATTTAATATAAATTATCATTCAATTGATTCTATAAGCCTGATGCCAATTTTACATTATGTTTACATTTCCTAATACAGAAAGATGCATAAATAATTGGTGTCATTCCAACTTTTCACTTACCTCACCTCCTCCTTAGGATTAAGACACTTTTTCTGCCAGTGAATTTTATAAAAAGTAAGCTATTTGGAAAAGTTTGAAAGACTAAATCATTTTAAAATCACATGAGTAAAAATAACTTTATGGTGAATGCTCTGGTTCATTCAACTCATTTAATAAGATCACAACATAGAACATTAAAACTCCACAGTATAGTGATAAAAAATCCATTTATTTTACATCGTGGGCAAAGCAGATAGCAAATTAATTTTAATGATTACTTTTAATATCTATGTTCTTAATATCTCTATGTGCTTCTTGGTGGCTCATAATGGAAACTATAATGTAGTGCATTAATACAAAATATTAATTACTATTTTTCATCTTATTTAGCATGTGTTGTATCTCTGGCAGAGTTATTTGTTCAACATGCTTCTTATTTACTCTTTTATGAAACACTTGAACTACAAAAACATATACAAAATGAATGAGCATAGTGTACTGTTTTATTTTCTTAAAAAATAAGTAAAATTTGACATGCAGGTCAACTATTTGCATCTGTAAGGGTCTCATCTTTTACCTTGCTGTCTCTGGAAGCAGTAGCACCACTCATTGTTAGATATTAAACTGTCCTTGTATGTGTCACAAGAATTGAAGAATGCCTTGGTACACTGTTCATTCTTATCAAGGTAAATACTTCTGAGCTCTGACTGGTCCAATAGCAGGTCATAGTTTGTATCAAGTCTGTTAAACATCCAGCCAAGTGAGTCCTTGCAAATTGGCAAGATGCTGGTATCAAATCCTAAAGGCAAAAAAAGAAAATGATTAGTTAAATATGAAAGGCACCATTCACAGAAAGCAAAATAAGTCAACATAGCAGGTAGCTAGTGTAGGACATCTAATGAATAGTTAGAGAAGTAGAGCATTAAATTCATCATGAGTAAATTGTTTCAAATTAAAGTGGATATAGTAGTATCTACATTTCAGGATAGTTGTGAGAATTAATTAACCAGAAAGCATTTGGTACTAATTAGTCATTCATTCAATGGCAGTTACTATTATAATTATATATTATTTATATTACTTTACTGATCAAGCGTCTTTGAATAAACAGTATATCATGATAAATGTCTCATTAGATATATGAAAATACTATTTTAAAATATCCTATGAACAAAAAATAAAATTTATATTTATTCACAGAACTGAAAATATGATCTTAGAAGCATACTTTACACAAAATAAGTAATAACTTTAATAATTCCCTATATCTTGGTAGGATTATGGTGACTGTGCTATTTCACATAAACCTGTTGACCAGAGAAAGAATAATCATCACGTAATTTACACAGCCACTTGGTCTCCTGCTTCCCTCAAGGAAATTTTACAAATGCAAATGTGTTATTAGGGGAGGCCAGATGGTGCACTGGATAGAGCAGGTATAGAGAGATGATGGAACTGGGTTTGTATTCAAGCTACACACTATTCCACATGGGTTACCCCTGGTAAGCTGCAGACCTCACAAACCTGTTTCCTAAATAGCATCAGATGCAATGTCAGTGTTTTGAACTATTTTAAAAATTTGCTTTTAACAATTCTTATTTTTAGGGATTCAGTGAGCTCTCATATGTATGTTGCTTATCTAGTTGTTTAATTTTCTCTTTTCTACTCATTACAAGTGAAAGTAAACTAATAACTTGGTTACTTGCATGGAAAAGAGGGTATATTGGAGACATGGGGACTTATGAAAACAGTATCAAAAAGATGTAATCTTCAACAACAGGGTATGAAGAGTAGTTTAAACATTTCTGAGTGCAATTCTCTCAGATTTTGTAGCTGATTTTATGTTCTAGTAATATAAAATCTATTTTGATAGTTTTTTTCTTGTTATACTTTGAGTTATAAAAATAATAGAAATAAAAATATAGATACTTAGGATTAAAAATTAAATAGGAGATTTGGGGGCTTGAAAAATTTACAATTTCACAAACTTTTGGGAATTTATTAATTTTCAGAAGACATTTAATGCCTATATCTGTGAATCACCATATTAGAAAATGGGAATACAAAGGTAAAAGACGTATTTCCGGCATTTTCATAAAAGTATAAAGAATTTCAGTGTTTTTGTTGTTGTTGTTTACATTCTCTTGTAAAATTGTTTATAGAATCAAAATAGAGTTATCTTACTCAAACAAACAGTAAACATGAATTCCTTATTTCCTATTTTCTGTGCAAGCGCTCACCTTGGTTCTGGAGATGTAAGGTTAAAATGTAGATTAGGTCCCTATTACCTTGAAGCAAATTTTTAAAACAGTATATTTTGAGATATTGGTGTAAACTATTCTAATTACCAGAAGTTGCCAAATGCCCAGGGATTACATGAATAAAGTAACCTTGGTGTGAGATTTCTGGTGTGCCCTTGATCCAAAGTATACAAGGGTCTGCATAGAGAAACGGCCATATCATTCCAAAATGAATATCTGTTATGTACCTTATGGCTGGCAGGAAGAGAACACTGCGGAAAGAGAGTTGGGTACAGCCAAACAGATGAAAGACAAAAACTTCTCTGGGATTTAACCAGTTCTGAAAGCTCAGACTCAGTTTGCAGGATGCAGAAGTAGATGAGATATGTGCTACAGGGTTTTGTAGGTTGAAGGAACTACCCAGAGAAACTGAGCAGAATACCAGGAGCTAGGAATTTGCCAATTAGGGTTTTCTGTCTGGAGACTATATGCAACATTCTAACTAGAATGTCTAGAAATGAAACATACAATCAATGAAATGAAATACATGCTGGGTGGTATTAAAAGCACATTGGACACTTCAGAAGAAAAAAAAAATCCTTGAAACTGAAGACATATGAAAGACATTATCCAAAATAAAGCACATAGGAGAAAGAATATGAAAAAGAAAAACCAACCATGAGCCTTATTGAACTGTGGGACTATGTCACTTGCCTTAACATATCAGCAATTGGAGTCTCAGAAGACTACTCGAAGTGTGGGGGTTCAGTGACTTACAACTTTTTGAATTTGACAACAATTACAAATGCAGATACACAAAGTACAATTAACATCAAGTAGCAGAAAGAAAGAAAGAAAGAAAACCAAACTAAAGCATGCCATAAACAAATTGGTGAAAGCCAGCATCAAAAAGAAAAAAAAAAA
The DNA here is from genome assembly GCF_009828535.3 of Hylobates moloch. Classification (NCBI taxonomy): domain Eukaryota; kingdom Metazoa; phylum Chordata; class Mammalia; order Primates; family Hylobatidae; genus Hylobates; species Hylobates moloch. Next base: position 155,385,661 of record NW_026652278.1, read on the forward strand.
AACTTTAAAAGTAGCCAGACAAATACTGAAACAGGAGAAATTCCGCACAGAGAAACAGAGATGAGAATGGCAGCAAGCTTCTCCTCAGAGGCTTTGAAGCCCAGAAGACAACGGAAAATTTCTAAAGTGCTTAAACAAAGAAAAAGCCATATCTAGCAAAATTATCTTTCAAAAATTAAGCTAAAAGAAAGACCTTCTAAAAACAATGTAAAGCTGAAAGATTTCAAGAGTTACAACTCTTGAAATATAATAATGTAATAATGACAGAGAATGTAATAATACCACGACAGAGAATGTAATAATACCAGATGGAAATTTGGATCTACATACAGCAATGAAGAGGGCCACAAATGCTACATATGTAGGTAAACATAGAAAACTTTTTCCTTTCATTTTAATCACTTTAAAAGATAATGAGTTGTTTAGAGCAAAAACCATAACAAAGTACTGTGGAGGGTACAACATAGGTAGAATTAAAATGTATGAAACTAATAGCACAAAATGTGTGTGTGCTGGGGTAGGGACGGAAGTGTACTCTGGTAAGTTTCTTACAGCATATGTAAAGTGTTACAATATTATTTGAGGGTACATTGTGGTAAGTTAATGATTTATACTATACAAACCCTAGAGCAAACACCGAAAAGTAAAATATAGTTAATTAACTATGTTAGTTTGGTATTGCTGCTGTAACAGATGATCAAGAAATTTAATATCTTAAGTAATATCAATTCATTATTTCATAATTCTGTAAGCTGAAAGTCCAACAGAGATCTCAAAACACTAAAATCAAAGTATCTGCAGTTCCTTTCTTGGGGCTGTAGCAAAGAATCTGTTTCTTTTTTCAGTGGGGTTACTGGCAAGATTTAGTTATTTGAAGTTACAGTATTGGGGTCCTTGATGGCTACCAGTGGAGGACAATTTCCACCTAGCCACCATCCATATTTCTAGGCTTGTGGTCTCTTTCCTCATCTTCAAAGCCACTTCTTCCACTTCCTTTTCTGTCTCATTTCTTTTTCAATACAGGGGAGAAAAGATGTCCACTTTTTTTTTATACTTTAAGTTCTAGTGTACATGTGCAAAACGTGCAGGTTTGTTACATATGTATACATGTACCATGTTGGTGTGCTGCACCCACTAACTCGTCATTTACATTGGGTATATCTCCTAATTCTTTCCCTCCCCCCTCCCCCAACCCCACAACAGGCCCCAGTGTGTGATGTTCCCCTTCCTGTGTCCAAGTGTTCTCATTGTTCAATTCCCACCTATGAGTGAGAACATGCGGTGTTTGGTTTTTTGTTCTTGCGATAGTTTGCTGAGAATGATGGTTTCCACCTTCATCCATGTCCCTACAAAGGACATGAACTCATCCTTTTTTATGGCTGCATAGTATTCCATGGTGTATATGTGCCACATTTTCTTAGTTCAGTCTATATTGATGGACATTTGGATTGGTTCCAAGTCTTTGCTATTGTGAATAGTGCTGCAATAAACATACATGTGCATGTGCCTTTATAGCAGCATGATTTATAATCCTTTGGGTATATACCCAGTAATGGGATGGCTGGGTCAAATGGTATTTCTAGTTCTAGATCCTTGAGGAATCACCACACTGTCTTCCACAATGATTGAACTAGTTTACAGTCCCACCAACAGTGTAAAAGCATTCCTATTTCTCCACATACTCTCCAGCAGCTATTGTTTCCTGACTTTTTAATGATGGCCATTCTAACTGGTGTGAGATGGTACCTCTTTGTGGTTTTGATTTGCATTTCTCTGATGGCCAGTGATGATGAGCATATTTTCATGTGTCTGTTGGCTGCATAAATGTCTTCTTTTGAGAAATGTCTGTTCATATCCTTTACCTACTTTTCGATGGGGTTCTTTGTTTTATTCTTATAAATTTGTTTGAGTTCTTTGTAGCTTAACAAAAATATGAAGGAGTGCTCCCACTACCAGAGTAGCAAATGTTGCTTAAGAAGTGCCAACCTTCTATCAATGGGGGAGGGGTACAATCAAGAAGGGGGACCCTCTCTGAGCCTCAGTTGCAAAGGAAAAATCAAGAAAAAAATGGAGAAAAAGGCTGTGGCAAGCCAGTCTCACGCTAAGCACAAGTCAATGCTATAGTTACTTGAAGCCCGAGATGCACTGAGGATAACAAGAATAAAACCGAAGCCAAAACTTAGGTTAATTATCAGAATAGACTGGCTCAACTGCCGTACTAAAAGCCATGCAAAAGAAGACGCATCACTATTTCCAGGCACAAATGTTATTTACATCCATCTCTACTGTTCTACACAATATATCCAGTTTTAACCAAAAAGATAGAGACATGTATAAAAGGAAGAAAATAAACCAACAATAAACACTGCCAAGAGACAAAGCACTCGGTAGCACCAGATTAGAAATAACAGATGTGGACATAATCAGAGAAATAATTTAAAATTACAATGATTAATAGGTTAAAGGCTGTAGTATAAATGGCGAACACTTGTGTTAAAACTACAGATGGAAACTATAGGAAAGAAACAAATAGAATTGTTTGGGAGGAAGAGGCAGAGGATGATAAGTAGAAAGAGAATAAAATAAAACAGAGGAGAAGGAGGAGGAAGAAGAGAGAAGACAAAGGAATAAGAAGAAGAAGGTGAAAAGGAGTAGGAGGAAAACAGAACATAATAGAGCTATGGTTATTATCAAACGATCTAAGAGAGAAGTAATTAAAATACCAGAAGAAGAAGAAAGAGAGAAAAATGGGGTCGAGGAATACTTCAATGATTAATTTAGAATTCTCCGAAATTAATGAAATACATCAAACCACAGAGATAAGAATCTTAGAGAACACTAAACAGAATAAACACCAACCAATCAAATAAACAGATATACAGACAAAATCTAGATGCACCATAGTCAAACTGTTTAAAGAGTGATGAGGAGAAACATCTCTAAAATAGATACATATTTCACCAGAGTAGTAAAGAAAATAGTGGATTTGTCAGCTGAAACCCGCAAGTCAGAAACAGTGGCATGACAGGGGTAACTGCTGAAACAAAATAAAACAAAACACAAAGCTCTCAACCCAGTATACTTTACCCAGTGAAAATATATTTTAAAAAAGAAAGATGAATTTTTTTAAGTTTTATGGATATATAATATCTTTATACATTTATGGGTATATGTGATATTTGGGTACAAATATACAACAAATAATGACCAAATCAGGGTAATTGGAGTATCCGTCATCTCAAACATTTACCACTTTTTTGTTTTGTGAATATTCCAAGTCCTCTTCTCTAGTTATTTTGAAACTTACAATAAATTACAGTTTACTATAGTTCCTCCACTGTGCTATCAAACATGAGATCTTATTACTTTTTATTTGTGTTTTTGTACCCATACATCACATAATGATAAGGAGTTCAACAAGAAGATATAGTAGCCCCAAATGTATAATGTATCTTAAAAGAGTCTTCAGAATACCTGAGAAAAAAATCTAATAGAACTGAACAGAGAAATAGACAATTACATCTGAAAACGTCAACACTGTTCTAAAAGTACTCACTAAAGTAAGTAGATAGAAAAAGAGTAAGGATATAGAGCTGAAAATCATTGTCGACAAACTTGACATAATTTATATTGACAGAATAGTCCAAGAAATAATAACAGAATACATGTTCCTTTTAGGTGCAGATGGGACATATTCTGAGCCATAAAATAGACCGCGACAAATTTAAAGAACTAAAATCATTCAAAGTCTGATACTAAAACTAACCAGAATTACAGTAGAAATCAATAACAAAGAAATATGAAAAAATAGGTAGCATTTAAAAAGAAAATTCAAGCATAAGAATAAACATAAATTAGCTGTAAATATATTATTTTTAATTCAATAAGGGTACATAATTTATTGCCAGAATCTGAGCTCACATTAATAAATTGTAAATAGGTTTAAAGATTTAAGTGCAAAAAATATATACATTAGGAGAATATACAAATCAGTATTTTTGTGAGAAAGACTTTCTTAAAGAACATGTACTAAGAGATATTCAAAAGTCAAAATAGAAATGATGTAGTGAGAAAATATTTACAACACAATGAAGTGTTAAAAGGTTAAAATAAACAGTAGTAATAAGCAAGCTGGCACATACTGTGCGTAGTATGAGCTTATATTTGTTAAAAATAGGTCTGTTTATGTAAGTACATATCTTTGTATGAAAATGAAGTAGATTTGGTGGGACGTGGTGGCCCCCTCCTGTAATCCCAGAACTTTGGGAGGCCGAGATGAGTGCATCACTTGAGGTAAGGATTTCAAGACCAGCCTGGCCAACATGGCAAAATCCTGTCTCTACTAAAAATACAAAATTTAGCCAGGCATGGTGGCGCATGCCTGTAATCCCAGCTACTTGGGAGGGTGAGGCAGGAGAATTGCTTGAACCTGGGAGGTGGTGGTTGCAGTGAGCTGAGATCATGTCACTGCACTCCAGCATGGGCAACAGAACGAGACTCTGTCTAAAAAAAAAAAAAAAAGAAAGCAGTATTGGAAAATCATATAACTCAGGCTGCTAACATTTTCTACCTCATGAAAAAAGGGAATGAATGGAGTTGGTGAAAAGATATTCTGTTAATATACCTCCACGTGTTATTTTTAAAAAATAAGCATGCATTACTTGTGCAATCAAAATACGAAATATAAAAATAAAGAAAACGGAAAATATACAATGTTATATGGATTCTTCCTTGCTGTGATATGTTGAAAATCATTTAACACTCGTTAATGTCTCAAATGAATCATCATAAAATTAATGGCTTTTGTATTGGCTAGCATATGGTTCAAGGACTGCAGTGGTATATAGAGTCATTTGTTTTCTCATTAAACAACCCCAGATAATTTTTTTTTTCAGTTATTTTACTTGTTTTTATGTATATTTTTTTCTGTTGGTTTTAACTATCACTTCTTGATGCTTTCAAGACACCTATTTTGCAAACATTCAAGGATTTTATGTATTACTCAACTGGCATTGGAGTAAAGTTTAACAGGAATAATGTTTATAATTGACTATAATTGACTATATGTGGTAACATAAAATTTTCTGTTTTGTTTTATTTTTCTGCAGATTTCTTAACCTCTTAATTTTTTGGGGGGGGGGTGTTTGTTTCATTTTGAATAAGTTCTGATAGTTCAGATGACTGGCTAAAATTGCTTGAACACCCTACATGGCTTTATTTTGAAATTAAATATTTACATTATTGAAAACAGAATGTAATAAAGTTGACAACATTTCATTCACCCACTGAGAAATGTTAAAAAATAGCCAATGCTGATAGCAATTGCCATTGTTTGAAATAATACAGTTCCTAAAGAATAAAGGATAACCAAAAGTTTGGTTCCTAGCAGATCCAATGCAGTAATTTCTCAGGACACGATAATGTAACAAAATAATTTTACTGCAGTACATCAATCACTTAGTACTTTTATTTTATAGCAATACTTTTAAACTAAATGTGGTTACATTAATTTAGCTATATATGAATTGTATAATTTCAGCAAAATTAAAATATGCAAATCTTAAGACAATACCTTAGTAATACTTAAGCATATAATTAAATTTTATTATAAGGAGTTAAGAGTCTACAGAATAAAAGAGAATAAAATGCCAGATGTCTCAATAATTAGAACCAAAATAAGCAATGATCTGGATCTCTCATTTTATTACTTAAAATAAGACAATTTATCTAATCTTCTCAAATATTTTGTTTTCAAAAGATGAAGTCTCCTGCTATACCTAGAAGACTCCTAATTACATTAAAATGTGGCATTGTTTTAAACCATCTGATTCCAAATTCAGTCTTTCTCTTAATGTGAAGACAGCATGACATAAAGTGAGCAATATCTTGGTAAGAAATTAGAATGTATTCATTTACCCTGGAGGTTTAAGTAATTCTATCATTTTCTCTGACTGAGGAGAACATTTGGCGTGTAGGAAAGCAGAGAGAAGACATTATCTTAATCTGAGTCAGACTCTGCTAATCTGGGGATTTGCATATGATGCTAATGTCCTGATGCTCTCCAAATTGTTAAAGGGAAAATTAGTACAATGTCACTTTCAAGAACCATATATTCTCAATTGCAGCCATATTTTTAAAAGCCTGGGTATAGTATTTCTGCTATGCAATTTTTGGAGATTTAAATAATAAAACAAAATCAAATTATCTTGATAATAATAGGCACAACCTATTCTTATTGAATAAAGCATCACCAAGCATTTTCATGCTAATGATAATAGGACGAGAGGCTAAATAGCTGCATTTCCTTCAACTTCTTAGCGTAAAACACATTTTAAGATTTTTACCATCTTAGTTACTTTTCTATGATCATTCCTTTGTTTTTCAGTGATAGCTCTAAAGTAAATCCAAATAAAATATATTCAAGAAGCCTGACTTAATAAAATAAAAATTAGGTGTTGGTTGTTAAAAAAGAATGACAGACTGTATAAACTCCATTTTTTTAAAGCTATGACATTTTTGACCATTTTGTCCACTCAAATCATTTAGCTATGAAATATTTACACTGTCCAAGATTCAAGTAAAATACAATTCTTGAATAATGACTGTGGAATTCTTTATGCATATGCTGTAATACAATTTGGTTGATTAAAATCTCAGGTTACTATCATAATGTGTTTAAGAGTTAAGTATAATTACTAAAATAGCTACTAAAAAGACTATATTTCATTATATTTTAAATGTTAACTCATGCAAAATATATAGCAAATTGATTTGATGGTATGTGAGGCTAGAAAATCCCCCTTTCTTTATAAAACTATATTCCACTTTCAAGGTTCATTGACTTTTTTGAAAAAGCAAAATATCCTTCCATTTAAATTTCACTAAGCTTTTACCCTTTTAATCCAATTCTGCTATCATCAGAATCTTGCCCTTTTGGAAACTATGTTATGTAGCAAATATAAGCAAGCAGCTACAGGCTAATTTATCACTCTTCTGAAGTTAGGACATTGTCTAGGTAACAATTTGTGATTAGACTTTTTGGTCTATTCATTTAACAAATTGTTACTGAGTCCCTACCATATGCCAAGGCCTTTTCTAGTGCCTGCAGTTTCTACAGTGGAAAACTATTGACCTTAGAGTGCTTATATTTTATTTGGAAGAGAGAGAAAATAAATTAGTAAACATTTATATATCAGGTAGCAATATTTGCTAGAAAGAATAATGAAGCAGCACAAACAGGAGGTGAATGCTCTGGGGTGCTGTTGCTATTTTAGATGCGGTGGAAGGGAAGGCACCTAGTGAGGAATGTTTGGGCAACAAGCTGGATGAAATGAGGGAGTGAGCCATACAGATACCTGGGGGAAGAGTGTTCTAGGACAAGTAAGGGGCAAATATGAAGGATGTGCCTTTACTATGAGAAATTATATTAATCAAAAATTCTATAACACTTTCTGGAAGTCACAGAGAAGTCAGCAGGCAATGGTTAGTCCCTAAGAGTAATCTGTACTCACAGTTTTTAGCAATCTGGCTTATGATTAGGAAACAAATGAAGTTAGAGAGTATGCTACCCTTCTGCACTCAGCCTATAGATCATTAGCTGCCATGTAGTCAGATATAAATACTAAGAACGAGATTATGATCCTGGATCATGAGATTAGGATAAAAGAGAAAAAAATATTATGGCTTAATTTGTAGTCTTACCTATTATAACACAACTGGGAAATTAAACACAAATAAAAGGTATGTGTTACTACTCAGGGAAAGAAAATAGGTTAAAGTCTAGACTAACTTAAATATAACAAGTAGTCAATTCTTAGATGACTTATATCAGGTTGACCTCTAAAAACTATTGTTTTGTAGCTCCAAAATTGGTAGTTTCATAAGGTTCAACTTAATATTTGCAATCATGCTCAACAATGTTTGGCAAAGCATTGGCCCTTGTTGTGGCCACTATTTCCAGCCAACTTTATTGGATTGTACCTATGGCCTTTATTGCCCTGTATTTGGGGTTGGAAAAGATCACGTATCTAAGACTTTGCAGTGAGACAGAGTGCTGAAATTTTCAGATTATTTAAGGAGATAAAGTATTGACAAAGAAGACACCTGCTAGCATCCTTTCTGCTTTCTCCTCCTGTGTGCCAAGTAGCTCAGCACCAGCTCAGATGCACCTCTTGAAGTCATTCATTAACTTTCCACTTATATGCTAGTCTTTAAAGTTAGACCAAACAGACATAAATATTGAGAATTAGTTTTTAAGAAACTATATATTCTATTCACACATATTCTAATATTATAGAAAACAAGCTGTATGGTATTTCTAGATAGTAAAAAGTGACCATTTTAATGAACATTACATTAATAATTTAAATGTAATTGGAGATACAGATTCATCAAAAGGCAAAGATCTAAGTCAAAGGTAATATTGTACACATTAAACAATAGATATTAGCATTTAAGCATTCTTCTTTGCACAACCACAAAAACGTGTGATTTGGCCCTCTTTTGCATGTTTGCACATATCACTATTTTGACACTAAATATAAACAAGCACAAAATACTTTGTAAGTAATAACTAATAAAAATAGAGATTGCTGTCAGAAGAAACAGGTGATTTGGTTAATTTTCTGATTTTAATTACTGTTCAAGAATATATAGTTCTATTCACTGAGCATCAATAACAAATAATTTTAAAATTAAGTAAAATAATAAAATAAACAACATTCAATAAAAAACACAAACAAGCGTTTTTATACACTACTATGCAGGCCTACTGTCACGTTTTCTATATGAAAATGGAATGGTTAGGCATAGGGTTACTAAGAAAAACTGTTTTAAAAATTCAATTCACATAATTTTAAAAAGACTGGCAAAAATGACTGGTTTTATATTATTTAACAAAACATAGCTATGATTCTAGTGTTACCAGCATTAAATGTAACATAGCTTACGTTATTATTCTATTTGGATATATTTTTCCTAAACATATATAGGTATACTGATGCAATTGTTAGCATTATATCTACTAAGTGTTTGAGATTATAAAAACCATTAATTTGGCCGGGAGCAGTGGCTCATACCTGTAATCCCAGCACTTGGGGAGGCTGAGGTGGGCGGATCACCTGAGGTCAGGAGTTTGAGACTGGCCTGGCCAACATGGTGAAACCCCGTCTCCACTAAAAATACAAAAGTTAGCTGGTGTGGTGGCACACACCAGTAATCCCAGCTACTTGTGAAGCTGAGGCAGGATAATTGCTTGAATCCAGGAGGCAGAGGTTGCAGTGAGCTGAGATGGCACCACTGCAGTCCAGCCTGGGCAACAGAGTGAGACTCCATTTAAAAAAAAAAAAAAAAAAAACCCAGAAACCGTAAATTTGTTTTTAACCAAATTAAATCATGTAGATGACAAGCTTTATTTCAACAGTAATTATGTTTTTAATAAAGCCAACTTAAAAAAATCTCCAATAACTTTTGGTAATTTAAAATAGATGTATATTAGATTAAGTGAGTTAATAGGTATTCCTTCATATCTAATCTAATATCTAGATCATTTTTAAAAAGATAAAACACAAAAGCATGCTTTGTAATTTATATGCTTTTTATCTCTTGTTTTTATAGTTTAGAAAAGCTGTATATACTTGGCTCTGTTAATAAACATGTTCATTCTTGCCACATTAAAATGATATACTATAAAGAAGTATATGGATATTAAAAATGTATAAAATTTATATTCATAATATCTGCTTATTTACTACAAAATGCTGACAAACCTTACAATTATCCACCTCGTAATTATAGCTATAAAGTAAAAATTATTATAACAAAAATTTATAAATGATTTTCTTAGGAAAAATATTGACATAAGGCAACTTTGTAAACAAGATATACAAGACATTTTTTAAAAAAAATATAGTGCCATCTTAATAGAAAATGACTAATCATCCTAAAAATGTGTAAAAAAGAATAAAATGTAAAAAGTATAAAAGATTCATGAAAAACATTTTTTCATCATCAATGTTGTCTAATTTTTAAAAGATTTCTTATAAGATTTTTAACAATAGTATCAAATATTATACTGATGCAAAACTAAAATTTGATTTTTCTCTCTTTATTAAAATGACAAAATGTTATTGGATTTTTTGTCTGCTATAAATAAGAGATTGTAAAATACATTTTTATTTGGCTTCAGTATAAAATGCCTGAAGACAAACATTCTATATCTTATCAGAATATTTTTTTCTGCCTTATGTTGACTTAACCACATCCTTAATTATTAAAAATACAAAAACTTGCTGGGTGCGGTGGCTCACCCCTGTAATCCCACCACTTTAGGAAGCCGAGGCGGGCAGATCACCTGTGGTCAGGAGTTCGAAACCAGCCTGACCAACATGGAGAAACCCCGTCTCTACTAAAAATACAAAATTACCCGGGTGCGGTGACGCATGCCTGTAATCCCAGCTACTCCAGAGGCTAAGGTAGGAGAATCGCCTGAACACTGGAGGGAGAGGTTGCGATGAGCCGAGATCACGCCATTGCACTCTAGCCTGGGCAACAAGAGCGAAATGCTGTCTCAAAAAAAGAAAAAAAATCAAAAACAAAAACACCCCAACGTTTTCTCACTGTCATATTAAAAAATCAAAACCAAACTATGGGTTTTCACAAGAAAGACACTTAAATGAATATAATAAAGAAAAGCTGATCAAAGTTTTTAACAAAGATATTAAACAAATGTGATAAAATGGAATGTAGGGGTGATAACGTTAATATCAGATAAGTTGAAAACTGTGCTTTTTAGTTTCCCCCCATTTTTTAATGTTCAAATTCACTACTAATAAAGAAAATAATTAACAATGAAATATAATGGCATATTATGTTCAAATTCACTACTAATAAAAAAATAATTAACAATGAAATATAATGGCATATTCATCAGAATGGAAAAGTTAAAATGAATGGTAATATTTTTTGCTATTAGGGATGCAGGGAAAAGTTAACTCTCCTGTCTTGCTGATAAAAATGCAAAATGCCGTTAAGCTTTTTACAAAGCAGTCCGGCAATATCTATTATCTTAAGTAATTTAAAATGCATGCACATTTTGACTCATTGCTTCCACTGCTTGTAATCTTTCTCATAGAAATAAAAGCATAAAAATTGACTACAGTAATAACTGTCATGATGAAAATAATGAATATTATCAATAATAATTCCTAGGGCACTAATTGAGCGACTAAACTATGCTATGGGTACACAATGTAGTATATTGATTGCTTCTTTGCTTCATTCATTCATTAACTCCTTTCAGTTTTATTTAGTGAATAGTATATGTCAAACTCTATCCTAGGTTCTGGAAATACAGCGGTGAATAAAGACCTCTTACTACACTGAGTTTAAATACTCTGATTGGGAGAGAGAGAGAGAGACATTTAAATAAACAAGTAGATTACCACTATATTAGACCTGATAAATGCTCTGCAGGGAAAATAAAATTAGAAAGGAGATGGGAGTCTGATATTGGAGGGTTGGTTCACAAATTAAATAAGTTAGAGCCAAAGAAGGATTCACCCATAGGGTGCACAGATCTGAGGAGCTGAGGGAGCCAGCCATTTCTTGTCTGTGGATTTGTCATACCTATTCTAATGGATAACTTGCCTTTGGAAATTTTTTTCTAGCTGGCCTCTGACTCCTTCAAGCAGTATACCTAATCCTGCGGCCCACTTTTTCCTATCTTGTCCAAAGATATTCAACTCTAAAGAAGTTTCTTGTAATTAATCTACTACCCTTAGAGAGTCTCATGGAATTTATTGACACATGGAATTTATTGACAGAAAAAGCTAGAAAGGAAAATATTTGTGAATGTGTACAATTACCCAGGCACCTTGCTGAGTGTTGCAAATGTTGTTCATTATCTCCATATCTGGAAAGGCACATCAGTCTGAACTCAAGCTTAGGTTAAAGGAGAAATTTTAGAGCAAGCAATAAAAATGTTCAACTATGAATATTGGGAGTGGATATGAATTTTAAAAACAGGTGTGAACATGAATCTTAAAAAAATCAATATGTAAAGGTGTGGAAGAAACCTTCTCCCCACTCCAGACATATTTTCTTCATAAATACAGAGGCAAATATACTGAATCATTATTTCTATTAGGCAAGTTCCAGCTAAAAGGCATCAAAATATTTACATTTGCCAAAAAATTAACCGATAAATCCAGAGATAGGCCTGAGGAACTCTTCTATAGGAAATGAAAAATACTACAATTTCTTCGTGAAATTCATAAAAGGAAATATATAGATAGTCCTTATGCATTCAAAGACAATTACTAATCTAAAAGGAATGGCTTAATTGCACTTCTGCATTAAATTATTTCACTATGTAAATTAGATTCATAGCTACAATAGATTGACATTGTAGAAAATTCCTTAATGTGAGAAAAATAAATAAGGCATTTAGGAATCTATAGGGGATTATCTTACTACATCATTTTGTTAGAAACTGCACTTTGAGGGTAGCAGGTGAGAGTGGATGGGTCACATCAGCATAGGCGATGAATGTCACACATCTGGCTCTTCCTTGTCAGCCAAGAGATGTGGCTTGTAATTACTACTCCTTCCCCTTTTCTTGTGTTTTGGACCACATGCTTCAATCTTTGAAAGATTCAGCCCGTGTTTCGATATCCTTTTACATGCATTAAATAATAAACACATTTTTATGCAAATGAAAATAATATAAAATGAAAAGTTTATAAAATTATTCATAACAAGTAACCTATTTCAATTTGTATTTCTTATTTCCAAGGAATTAAAAACACTTTTAGAGAATTATACCGATAATTTAAAAAAAAATTGTAAGAGGTATATGGCTCTTTTTTTTCCTTCTGTGTTTTACTTATTTAATTTGCAGATATCCTCTTTTGTCTACTGATCCATTTCACACAGGGTCAAAATAGAGACATCAGCAAAGCAATCTTGGAAAGGCTACCATATGGGGGAGTTCTGTTGTATTCTTTAAAAATCTAAGTACTCCAGTTTTTTACCTTTATTTTCTGTGTTGTTCTCCTCTTTACCACCTTAATAAAACACTGAAGAATATTCCCATTCTTTCTATTCTACTGAAAGCCAAATACCCTCTGAGGAGACATACCCTTTTCCTCCAATCAGAGTTGTCCCAAATGCCTTATTTCCTTGCAAAATAATACAGGTGTGCTTGGAAGTAATAATGTTCTGATTTTTATTCATTATATATGCAGTGAATAAATACTGAAATATGTGTTTTGTTTTAAGTGGTTCATTGGAGATAAAACTTCATATCAGATACAGTAGCAATTATCAAATTTAGAAATCTTACTGCTTCTCTCAGGCCTCAGCAATGTTTTTGTCTTCTTGTTTTGACTTCCACTTTCATGAAGGGCCTTGAACCAGTCCCGCAATCTGTTTGCCACTTCCCTGAACTCCAGGTCACTGCATGCTAAAAACAGAGAAACAACACGAGTCTTGAATAATACCTTAATATAATGTTAGTGCTATTTCTCTCATTAGTCCAATAAACCAAAAGGTAACAACAACTAAAAGAAAAAGGTGTGACTGTGTTTCAGCTTTTTCAAAGTTAAATACATGCTTCAAAATAAGATGTAATATGACAAAAACATTTTATTTAATAAAGAAGTATTATTAGTGGAATTCTACTTGCACTCTCCATTAGAATATGGCACTTGGAGGATTTGTACTGATAACACCACAAACATTGAGTCATAATATTTATGTCATAAATACTTTTTGATGCTGGGGTGATATGTAATCAGAGAAAATAAAGGGTTGAAAATCCAAAATGATCATTATACATTTATTGTTGGCCATACCTCTTGTAAGATGTCACAATTTATAATTCTTTATTCATATACTCAGTATATGTAGGAATGCACTATTATAAATATATACTGTTCCTATTTGATTTAATGCTATATATTTGTTAAGTACAGAAAAGAAACAGCGATATAACTTGTGATTAGGAAAAAACTATAAAATATTTAAGAAAGTACTATAATGTTTCCATTGGAAAAAGATTGTACTGGCAAACTTTGACATTTGGAACTAAAGTAACTTCCTCTTTGTTTTTTAAAGATATCATTATTTATCGATAATTATATTCTTCAAAAATAGTTTATGCAACAAGCAATTAGCAGAATATATTATGTGTGTGTGACTGGCTTAAAATATAGTATTCAAATTGAGTAATTTACTGTAAAAATATTTTGAAAATATATTTTAAAAGCCACTAATTTACACTGTTTAGAGGATGTTGTTACTGCAGACCAATCCTCCATGCATGCTGTAAATGTGCAGTTTCCTCATCTAACAAGTAATTCATGCTAATACTCATTTGTCCATTTGATTAAAAATTATGCAATTATAGTATGTTTTATTACATTTAATATATACCATATACATTATATGTATCATAAATAACAGTGTAATGTAATTGGATGTAATACCATCCCAGACCATTTCCTAGCTCTAAAGTAGGGGTATCCAATCTTTTGGCTTCCCTGGGCCACATTGGAAGAAGAACTGTTTTAGGCAACAAATAAAATACACTAACAGTAATGATAGCTGATGAGCTAAAAAAAAAAAAATTGCAAAAACATCTCATAATGTTTTATGAACGTTTACAAATTTGTGTTGGGTCACATTCAAAGCTGTCCTGGGCCACATGTGGCCTGTGGGCCATGAGTTGGACAAGCTTGCTCTAAAGGAAATAAGCTCCTAAATTAAAAGGAATCCCCCAGTACCTGGTATGGTGGGATGACCAAATTAGCCAATCATTGTGACATTTTAGAACACTGGAGACAAAATGAAGATCTTATAAACTCCCATAGGGGAGGGTAACTAAAATTGTTACATACAAAGTATAAGGAATCAGAAATGCCCTCCAATATTTAAATAACATTGAAAGGCAGCATAGCAACATAAAAATTATTTCATATTTCTAAGAGAAATCAGGTGGGAAAGTAAGGTGAAGAAATGTTGACATACATAGGATCTGAAAAACTAACCATCCATAAAATCTTTGCCCAGGATGCTACTACAATCTGTGATACAGCAGAGAGAAAACCAACAAGAGGATATCTGAGTCACAGGAACTAATGGAAGAGAGAGGTGAAGGGCATTTCTAGGCAGCTGGTGAAGGGTAACTACAGAGTGTGTGCTGTGTGCTCAGTGCAGAGCAAGATGGCAGCAAGATTGAGATTTCCTGGCCAGGGCCCAGAGCAATGTACACAATTCATTGCTATCTTTCATCCGGGGAAAACAATAAGCTATAGTGAAAATCAAAGAAACCATCACTTCTACTGATAAGATCCACCATGGCTGAGGCTGAGGTGACAAGGCAAAAAAAATAGCGTACTCTTGATAGGAATGCTTACACTCTAGTCTGGTGTCTCTGTTTAAGCCTTCTTGACATGGGTCTTCTGCTCCCCTTAAAGGGATAGGCACAAGAAAACAAAAACCTACTTGAAAAAGAGGAATTCTACACATGCATACATACTTGTGTAAGCATCCCATATCTTTAGAAGGATTTATATAAAGACATAACTACCAAGGGAACTGGATTAATGGAAGAAGGCGGTGTGAGAGAGCTTTATTTTTATCATTCATCTCTCTATCCTTTTGAATTATGTACTATATAGCTGTATTAATATTCAAAAGTCAACAAAAAAATTTTAAAATTAAAAAAGCAATTACAAATGCATCTAACCCTTGAGCCAGCAATTCTGTTTCTTTTACTTTTTTTTTTTTTTTTTTTTTGAGACAGATTTTCGCTCTTGTCACCCATGCTGGGATGCAGAAGCTCAATTTTGGCTCACTGCAACCTTCGCCTTTCGGGTTCAAGCAATTCTCCTGCCTCAGCCTCCCGAGTAGCTGGGATTACAAGCCCCCGCCACCATGCCCAGCTAATTTTTGTATTTTTAGTAGAGATGGGTTTCACCATGTTGGCCAGGCTTGTCTCGAACTCCTGACCTCAGTGATCCACCCACCTCGGCCTCCCAAAGTGCTGGGATTACAGGCCTGAGCCACCGCGCCTGGACCCTGTTTCTTAAAAATGTATCGTGCAGGTATACTACATGTATACAAACACATTCATTTAAATTGCGCTATGTTGTGTATTCAGCACTTTTTTAATAGCAAGTTTGTTAACAGCATAGCACTCCATCATGTACACTGTGGAGGTGAGATATAAGAGAAGACAATGAACATTTATTGATCATATTCATCAGCTCAAACATTGGGGTATCAGCTTCTTTTATAACACCATCAGCTAGTGAATTCATGTTACCTTGTCCAAATCATAGGTATTTGGTAGCACATCTGGTACTCCTAATTTAAAACGATCTCTATTATTTCAGATTAACATCTTTTCCTACCAAAAAAACAGTATATCAGTAATATATCTACACAGGAATACTGTATAGTCACATCCCAGATTCTTAGCATTTATTATTCAGAAAGGTTCATGTACAATGAGAATTGGTGGAGAGATTTCAGGAACATTTCAGTAACTTCCATAAGCCCAGGACATCTTAGTTTTGGAGTATTATTAAAAATAATACTTTATATATAAAACTTTTGAAAACATTTTAAATACTTTTTCAATCTAATTTTCTTTTGCCAACAATTAACCGATTTACTTTAAAATTTGCAATAATTTATCTGAAACCCTTGGCCAAAACAGGGATTCTTGCCAAATTAGAAAGTTGAAACCATACACTTCCTGAAATTAATTAAATTTGATAAATATAAAATTTAAAAATTAATAAAGTTGATATATTTTGTAACTAATAAATGGATTATTTATTAACAGTAATTACTTATTATTTTCATATTGTATTTGAGAGCCAATAAATATTTTTTTAGGTCTCAAACTTTTACATAAGTTCTTACATTTTAATAAGCACAAAACTCTCTGCCTATTACAAAAATCTCTTAAAATGTCCCCTCATTCCCTCACATTGTATTAACTGAATGTTCGTGTTCCCCCAGATTCATATGTTAACACTTAATCCACAGTGTTATGGTATTAGAAGATAGGGACTCTGGGAGGTGATGAGGCCATGAGGGCAAAGGCTTCACAATTGGCATTAGTGCTCTTTTAAAATGGAATCCACTCAGATCCCTCTCCCCTTCCACCATGTCAGAACATAGTAAGAGGAAGGCCATCTATGAACCAGGACCCAGGCTTTGATCAGATACTGAATTTGCTGGTGCTGCCCTGATCTTGCACTTCCAGTCTCCATAATTGTGAGAAATAATTTCCGTTGTTTATAAGCCTGTGGCATTCTGTTATTCTTAGTAGACTAAATTGACTAAGACACATTATCACATACTTAAATGTAGTTATCAAGAACATGCATTTATTAAAGAATGAATATACTCATATCTGGCAATATGAGTTGTTAATTATGATTATGCTACACAATAAGGAAGCTCAGATGTAAATACAGAGGTCCAAGCAGAGGGGATGCTCTGGGAAGTTTCAAATCAGAGGCAGAGTCCACATTTTATTGTGCATTATCTTTCAGAAAATTTTGTAAGTTTTGTTCCTATAGTATATTTAAAAAGCTATCTCCTATCTCTACTAGGCTTGATTCATACAGTTTTTTAAAGCACTTCTAAGGTCACCATTCATTTTTGCTTAATGTTAAAAAATAATACTTTACGTCACAGATGATGAAATGAAGTGGTATAGGTATTGGTGATTTAAACAAATTCAGTAAATTTAGTTCACAAAATACCAGGCATAATTTATTATTTTTTCCCTTACGAATTTTTGGGAAAGAGATTTTTCTAAGTCTGATCTTTGAGGTGAAGAAATGCAACACATCATTCCTTACTCTTCATAAATAAAAAATATTTGCTACTACCACCTTCCAACAATGTAATGTTTGGGAATTTTGACGGTCTTCCTGATGGGATTGGTTTGTATATGAGTGTAGTACAGTTAAAATCTGGCAGAATACAATTACTCTAAAGGCAAAAAGGCTTAAGTTGGCTCCAAGGTGAATTATTTTCTTTCAAGATATGTCCACATTACACAAAGAAAAGTCCAAAGAACATGTCTCTCAGTGTCAACTCCAATCCTCCCATTACCTAGGGCCATGATGTCCTAGAGACATGAAAATGACAATATAAGACAAAATGCTCTGATGGCACAATGTTTATTTCAGACTGAAGAGGAGTAAGGAGGATTTATTACTTGTTGGACTCTACTTTTAATTATTCAAGTACAGATAATCATATATTCTTGAATTAACTCTATTTTTATACCTCACTGGGACAGGTACAAAAGGTAATTAATAAATATTTATAATTTAAGTGGCATGGATTTCTAACTTTCTTTCTTTTTTTTTTTTTTTTTTTTTGGGAGTGGGGTTCCCTTTTTTCCCCCGGGGTGGGGTGAAATTTTTTAAGTGCTTTTTTTTTTTTTTTTTTTTTTCACAGAGCTTTGATATTT
This sequence comes from Hylobates moloch, assembly GCF_009828535.3. Classification (NCBI taxonomy): domain Eukaryota; kingdom Metazoa; phylum Chordata; class Mammalia; order Primates; family Hylobatidae; genus Hylobates; species Hylobates moloch. The sequence goes on from NW_026652278.1 coordinate 155,404,163, forward strand.
GCTTTATTTGATCTTTTTTATTCAATACACGTTCAGATAAACCTGGCTACAAATATGTAAACAACAAGAAATTACATAATCTCAAAGAACTCTTTTGGCTTTTTATTTATTTTTTGGTGACTTTTAGTTTATGATATCCTTCCAAGAATCTCTATTTCCTTTTCCTAGGCTCTCATCTTCCATGATGATGATTTCCTTCTTTCATTTGAAAGGCCATTTATGAATCATCTAGTTGTTAGAAATTTTAAACTCTACATTACTTTACATGAGTGATGGAAATATTTTAACATTTTTTATAACAGTATTAAAAACTTATTTTTTTCTGAGTACACAGTAAGAGATGCCAATTTTGTCAATGCAGATTATAATGTATATTAACAATAATAAAAATAAACCAGTATATTTAACACTATAATCAATAAGTAGCCACTATAAAATATTTATTGTGTATATCTGCTATGCATATTTTACATAGCTTGAATAATGTTAGATAAACAATATTTACTTTTATACATTTTCATTATGTTATAAAATGATAATTTTTTAGGTCGTTAAAATATCTGAAAACAAAATACAGTCAAATGCTGCATAACAATGTTTCGGGCGACAAAGAACATCATATACAATGTTGCTCCCATAAGATTACAATGGAGCCGAAACATTCCTATTATCTAATAGTGTCATAGTATAACATATCACTCATGTTTGTAGTGATTTTGTTGTAAACAAATCTACTGAGCTGCAGTGGTAAGAAAGTCTGATACATATACTTATGTACAGTATATAATACCTGATCATTATAATAAACAACTATGCTAGTGATTTATGTATTTATTATACTCTGCTTTTTGTCAGTACTTTAGAGTGTAATCCTACTTACTAAGCAAAAAGTTTCCATTAAGACAGTATGCTGTGTTAAGCCCACAGAAGCCTCACACATCTCGTGTTTACTGCATCCCTTGATTGTGTAACCTCAGTTGATTTACTCTCTTGTTTTGTTCATCATGGCCCCTAACAATGAAAAAGCCACTGCTAATGCTGCCAGTAAGAGGCCCCTTAGAGTGATTGTCATGGAGACTAAATGAAAAGTGATTAAGAACTATGAAGGTGGAAAACCAGTGATGGTTATTGCTCCCCAGGCAGGCATATTCCATTCCACCATAGCTATGATCAACAACAAGAACAAAGTGACAGAAGCTGTTAGAGAATCTGCTTCTTCGAGGCAACAAGACTAAGAAAAATTCAAGAATGGCCTATATCAGATATGAAGAAATTTCTTACGAAGTGGATTAAAGAACAGACACAGAAACACATCCCTCTCGGCACCATGATAATTATAACCAAAGCAAAATTTGTTTGCAATATTGTAAGAAAAGACAGTATCCAACTACAATGTGGAATTTACTGCTAGCTCTGGGTGGTTTAAACAATTCATGAATAGTTATTCATTATATAATGTAAAAGTGAGTCGTGAGTATGCAAGTACTGATGTGACAAGCAGTAGCTGAGGAATTTTGGGAACTTCCAAAAATCAGATTGTGTAATTCCACAATCAGATAAGCTGATTGTGCAGAAAAAAATACTTGTGTGAGCAAATCTTCAATATGGATGAAAACTCCCTATTCTGGGAACAAATGCCTGAAAGAACTTTCATCCCTAAGAACGCCAGTTTAATGCCAAGATTTTTTAAGGATGGGATAACAGTTTTGTTTGGGGGCAATGTTGCAGGCTACAAATTGAAACCCTTTGTGATCTGGCCCAGTGAGAATGCCAGGGCTTTCAAGCCTATTATCAATAAACACACACTGCCTGTGTACTACAGGAGCAGTAGTTTATGGATGACCCAGCTCCTCTTCCAAGATGCCCGTCTGAGTTGCTACATGAGCAAAATGGAGAAGTACTGTTTGAAGAATAGCATACCTGTCAAGATTTGGCTTGTTGTTGATAATGCTCCTGCACAGCCTCCTTTTATTGGTGACTTTCATCCCAATATCAAAGTGAGGATTTTTTCTTCCAAACATCACCTTTTTCATCCAACCAATGGATCAAGGAGTAACAGCAGCTTTGAAGGCCGAATACCTGAGGACATTTGCCCAGGCTATTGCTACAACCGAGGAAGACATTCGGAAGACACTGAGGCTACTCTGGAAGGATTATGCCATCTGTGACTGTATCCTGGACTTTGCTTGGGCATAGGGTGATGTTGCCAAGGAGTGTATAAATGGCATCAGGAAGAAGATACTTAAAAGGTTCATCCATGATTTCAAACAATTTTCCAACAATAAAAGGTTGCAAAAACCAACAAGCCTGTAGTTGAGATGGCAAACAACTTTAATCTGCCTGTAGATGAGGATGACACTGAGGAGCTCCTAGAAGTCATTCCTGAGAAACTGACTAATGGGGACTTGTTGGAACTGAAGCAGGAACACATAGCTAAAGAGGCAAAATAAAAGTGAACTGAGAAGAAAAAAGAAGAGGAACCCCCCGACAAGAAAGTTCACAGTGAAAGATTAAGCAGAAGGCTTTGCAGACCTCAACAAGTTCCTTAAAAAGTATGAAAACAGCCGGGCACGGTGGCTCACTCCTGTAATCCCAGCATTTTGGGAGGTCGAGGTGGGCGGATCACAAGGTCAGGAGATTGAGACCATCCTGGCTAACATGGTGAAACCCTGTCTCTACTAAAAATAGAAAAAAAATTAGCCAGGTGTGGTGGCGGGTGCCTGTAGTCCCAGCTACTCAGGAGGCTGAAGCAGGAGAATGGTGTTGAACTTGGGAGGCGGAGCTTGCAGTGAGCCGAGATCATGCGACTGCAATCCAGCCTGGGAGACAGAGCGAGACTCTGTCTCAAAAAAAAAAAAAAAAAAAAAAAAGTATGAAAACATGGACCTCAAAATTGAAGGTCCTTATTAATAAAGAGGAATATTCATGGTGCATTATCTGCTTACAAGAAAATCTATGATGAAAAAAAAGAAATAAACCAAGCAAACCACTATAGACATATTTCTGAAAAGAGTGACACCTCCTAAAGAAAAGCCTTGGTCAGATCCTTCAGGAGATATTCCAGAAGAATACCAGAAGGTATGTCAGAAGGAGGCATTGTTATCATAGGAGACAACAGCTCTATGCCTGTCAATGCCCCTGAAGACCTTCCAGTGGGACAAGATGTGGAGGTGGAAGACAGTGATATTGATGATCCTGACCCTATGTAGGCCTAAGCCAATGTGTGTGTTTGTGTCTTAGGTTTATACAAAAAAAAAGTTTAAAAAGTAAAAAATTAAAAATAGAAAAATATTTATAGTACAAGGATATAACAAAAGTGAAATTTGTGTACAGTGCACAATGTGTGTGTTAAAGGAAATATATGGCATCAAAAAGTTAAAAAATTAAGTTTATAAAGTAAAAAAGTTACAGTAGCCAAGGTTAATTTTGATTAGTGAAAGAAAATATTTTTAAATATTTAGTATAGCCCAATGTACAGTGTCTCTAGAGTCTACAGTAGTGTCTTAGGCCTTCACATTCACTCACCACTCACTCAATGACACTTCCCATCATGCACGCTTCCCATCATGCACTTCCCATCATGAGCAACTTCCCATCATGAGCAACTTCCCATCATGCACGCTTCATTCATGGTAAATGTCCTATACACATGTATCATTTTTAATCTTTTATACCATATTTTGACTGTACTTTTTCTATGTTTAGATATGTTTAGCTTTACAAATACTTACCATTGTGTTACAACTGCCTACAGTATTTAGTACATTACCATGATGTACAGATTTCTGGCCTGGGAGCAACAGGCTATACCATTTAAACTAGGTGTAGAGTAAGCTACATCATGTAGATTGGTTTAACTATGCTCTATGATGTTCCCACAATTACAAATGGTAAAATATATTATTGATCACACTCATCAACTCAAACATTGGGGTATTAGCTTCTTTTATAACACCATCAGCTAGTGAATTCATGTTACTTTGTCCAAATCATAGGTATTTGGTAGCACATCTGGTACTCCTAATTCAAAACAATTTCTATTATTTTAAATTACCATCTTTCCCTACCACCAAAAAAAGGGGAATATATTCCTGTCATCAAACAACACATGACTGTATCTGGTAGATACAAAAATCCAATTATATGAGTATATCATAACATGTTAAAAATTTTCACAATAAATATTGTGTCAAGAATATAGTTCCTAGTTTTTGGGCTTATTAAAAAGACCCAGGATTAACTTTTATTCAACAAATTATTACTGCATCTTATTACTGTGTTTCCTTTGAAAAACCTTAAAAATTCAGTTACTGGATCAAATAATATAAATATTTAAATAATCTCAGTATGTACAGACAACTTGTTTCTGTAATATACAAACTTTAAATTCCAGAAAATATTTCAAATATATTTAAAACGTGCAGTTTTATTTATAATTTATGAATAATTGAATTGTTGAGAAATGAAGTAGTATAGGTATGTAGCAATTGAAACAACTCAGTGAAGGTTAGAAAAAGTTCTCCAGTATAAAGCAGCATAAATGGCAGGAATTACATATTAATCTAGGACAATCTCACTAAAAATAAATGTAGAATGTGTAATCCACAGAATAGCAGACACTGCACAATGAAAGAAAGCCAGAAGCAGAGAAATTCCTGAATTGCCCCCAGGAATATGTTCACGAAGCTTTAAAGTAAATGTCAGCTTCTACATTCTGTTCAATTTGTTCAATTGTGAGACATATTTTCGACACAGAGCCAAGTCAGAAAGTTTTTCCCAAAGCAAAATTAAAAAATATATCCATCACTGCCTTGAGGTAGACAATACATGTACAAAACACCAAGAACACATAAATTAGAGAAAAAATAAATTAGAGAATAAGAAAACATTTTCTGGCTAATAAGTAAATGATGCTGAATGTTTGCAGGTATATTTGAGTTTCTGTCTGTAAAAATCAATGAATAAAGACTTTGTGAGAAAATAAACAAGCAGAGGCTCAAGACATTAGGAAAAGATTGAAGGGACAAGAATAGTATGAATGAAGGGAAAAGGATCAGCCTGTCTGGCCTGATGAACAGCAATTCTTTTGATCAGCTGTAATAACAGCCATTTTGGCTGAGTGGCTTATAAACAGAAATATATTTCTCAGAGTTTGCATACTGTGCCAAGGTGCTGGCAGATTTAGCAGGTTCAGTGTCTGGTGAGGGCCCCCTTCCTAGACAGCATTTTTTTATTGTTCTGTTTTCACATGGCAGAAGGGCTAACAAGCTCCCTTGGGCCTCGTTTATAAGGGTCCTAATCAAATTCACATGGGCTCAGCCTTTATGACCTAATCACCTCCCATAGGTCCCACCTCCTGGTACCATCAGCTTGGGGATTAGGATTTGAACGTAAGAATTTGAAGGGGTCACAAAAGTTCAGCCCTAGCACTATTCTAGAAGGTTAGCCTGATAAATGAAGAGGAACTGAAAATCTAAAGCAGGATATATATGTAAAATAAATATGTTCACACATACACACACACATCCGTATGTGTGTGTGTATACAACTTACAACTAATTGCCTGATTTTAGAGTAAAATGCACATAAGCCTCATTCCAGGGCAGGTTTGAGCAATTCTAAATGTTCTTTCTTAAAAAGTTCAGTTTAAAAATTCCTCCAGGAATTGTCATAGAGGGACAGATTTGGAGTAGAGTCTGTGGTAGTGGTGTTTCTGTTGCACAAAAGTGTAAAATCAGATAACTTGGTCTCCAGTTGCTGACAAATAAAGCACACACACGAGCACACACGCATATATATCTTCAAAAATTATTCCTTACCAAGGACTATTTCAGTCTGAGTGTGCTCTATATTAAAGCCACACTAAAATTTTTAAGTGATAAATTCTGAAAGTAAAAGCATGAGTCCTCAGCATTGCTATAGATCACTCAGTTTTATTAAAACATGAGGTATAATTTCTATAGCCATTAAAGAATATTGATATTCACAAGTATTTCTGAAACTTTGATTCATAAATAATTTGCCTTTTGAGGACCAGCCTAAGGATGGAGTTGTTCTGTACTGAAGGCATTTTGTTCAGACATTAGAGAGTACAAGTAGAATAGATGAGTCTCCAAGCAGGCATTTGGGCAGTAGTAATACATGATTCATCATGTTCTGACAGCCAGTGGCATTTGGGGTTATACAAAGGTCTCTCAAAAAGCAGGAGCAACTAGGGAAAAGATCAAGTGAAAAAGTGGCATTCCAGGCAAACGTCTTAAAGATGACAAACTTTGTTGGAACATGTAATGTCCTGCAAAACATAGATAAATCAATGTATGTCCTGAGGATAGGAAGAGAATGAATATCTTGTGCCAACACACTTTTTAATCTAAAACATTTGAATCAATATATTTGTGACTTCAACTATCTGCTGATCTTTTCTACTAATGGAACATGACACTAAAACTTAAATTTATCTATGACATTTAATAATGCAACCAAAATGCTATTAAAATTCTGTGCCTAGAGTTATTACTAATTTGTAGTTCTGGAAAGAGCAGTGAGCTGTACTTATCTAATTAATCTGAATGTATACATCATTGTTCCTACTATTTTATTAAATGCAAATTAACCGTAGAATTGGTCAGAGGAACAAGCCTTCTCTAACTTTAATAGCTGCCCTATATTCTCAAAGAAACCACAGAACCATGCAGTAATAAATAAAACTGAAAGAAAGAGGGGTTCACTAGCAGCTTCTATGGGATGAAGGGGGTTCGAAGATTTTTTTTTTTATTGGCAAAGGGGTGAATGCAGCATTGCACTGTGACCTTTCGCTTGGTTTGGCCCAATCCATGCTTAGGAGTAGTAGTAAGCTTTCTTAGTAAGCATAAGCTTTGTAAGACGTCAGAATTCTGGGACTGCCATAACAAAGTACCACAGGCTGGGTGAAAGATACATAACACAACTGTATCTTCTCACAGTCCTGGAGGGTACAGTCCAAGACCAAGGTGTCAGCAGGTTTTCTTTGTCCTGTGGTGTCTATTTGGCTTGCAGAAGATAATCTTCTCCTCTTTGCAGGTCACGAATCAGATTGGATTAGGGCCCACTCATGTGACCTCATACTACTTATTTACCCCCTAAAGGTCCTGTCACCAAATACAGTCACATTCCGTGGTAGAAGAGGTTAGGGATTCAACATATGACACAATTCAGGCCATAACAGTAGACAAGCCCTGAGCTGGAGGCACATTATCACAATGTCACAGGATGTAATTGTTACCATCTAAAACTTGCATTGTGAACATTAAGAAGCTCTTCTTCTCAAATACATGTTTTTAGATATATTTTAAATCTTCATATACATTTAGAAATCTTTGTATGTTTTTCTTGTGGAATCTTAAATGTTACATTTCCTTGACAATAATCACTCATACTTGCCTATTGCATAAAGTGATGCGAAAACCAAATGTACATGTTTCCTTTGTCCCCAAGTGCAATTGATGATGCTATGTCTAGAAACAATGCATTTGTCTCTAGCCATCCTGAGAAAAATACGCTGATTAGGCAGCCAACTCCACTACAGCATTTCCCAAGACATCCTCAAGAATTACTGTTCTGTGGAGTGTTGTGTGTTGTTTCATGAGGAAATGTTCCAAAGTCAAGTAAGTTTAAAAAATGCCAGAGCTGAAAATGTGTTAAGCTAATTTATTTGTGCCTAATTTATTTAGATATTTAAGATGCTTTCAACCAATATGCATCTCCGAGATTGATGTAATATCTAGTATCACCAACACTTTATTTTTTTCATTACAACAGAACAATATTTTCTTCTGGGCAATAATATTCTATGGATATGTGTGTGTGTAATATATGCCCTTTTTTCAAATGATACTTCACAAAAGGGAAATTGAACTACACCTATTATATATTTTCATGAATACCTAATTTTTCACAATAGAAGTATACTGATAATAAACAGATCTCTAAAATTCTTGGATGGATGGCTGAATAAAACAATGGAAAATACAATGTTACTCTTTTTAAAAAAAACTTTCCTTGAGATTCTTCTTTTGTAGGTCTGGCAAATTGTAAATATCCAGAAAATATGTTTTATAATACATATAAAACAAACATTGCATTCTAGTAGGTTTTCTTTCCTACTTGATGGTAGTTTAATGGTCACATATATCTACGATGTGTAAAAATAATAGTTTGATACGATTTGATAGATTAGGTAAAGTCATGCAGATCCATTCAGATTATTATTTTATCTGATAGACTGGCAGATTAATCTTTAATGGCAAAAGACAGACAGTAGAGGTTGCAGAAGGTTAGACAGTAATCAAAAAATGCATATTTAATCAGATGAATTCCATTCAGGAACCTGCCAAGAACTGCTTTTACTTCTGCATAATATTGATAGAAGGCATGCCTGCTATTACAATCAATTCTAGTAGCCATTAAGAAAATTACTGTGGGGTAAAAAATGAAGTCATAAGCTCAAATGTCGGTACACTTGGCAATCATCTGAAATAAAAAATACGGACTGGCTTTGCAAGAGCAAAATACGTAAGTCTGAAACAAGTAGACAAATTTTCAAGTTCATAAGATACCATAAGTACACGTTTCAGGAAATTGTTTACAATAAATACTATTTAAATAGTTTAGCCACTTTTCTTCCACATAGTAAAAGGTCTAATCTAAAACTGCATTCAAATATAGTTGCTGTTTGTGGGAAAGCACAACAAGACATTAATGAGTTTATACTCCATACACTGGATTCAAAGGTAATTAAGAGTTGTAGAAAAGTAATGTTATTTAAAAGCAATGTTGAAAAAAATGCTTAAATTATGTGATATTGTTAAAACAAGAATATTTTTCTTAATTGCCACCTCATTGCTATTTAAATTTCATGTATATAAACAATATACAAACATTTCGATGTATGTCACTTTTTAATTTGAATCCACAAATTAGAAAATGTTATTTATTAGTGTCTCAAACACTTCACATGGCTCAAGTCTTTGGCAAGACCTCAATAATAAATTATGTAAGGTTTTTGATTACAATCAATACATAATGCTACATTTTTTATATCTTCTATTTTACAGTTTACCATAAGTGAATAATTTTGTTTTAACAAGGTCATCTCCCTGGAGATTGTTTCTTTCTTTCTCAGGCAATTAACCTACAATTGATGCTTCTATTTTGCATGTTAATGAACTAAGTTATTTCTCCAACATTTTCAGTGTTATGGCAACATATAATATAGGTATTTGAGAAAGCTATTTTCATGACTTCTCATGAAAATATTATTTTTTATAAAATGAAATATATTTTTAAGAAACCTTAAACACTATTTGTCCTATATATATGTCAAATATGTGAATATATTATGTAAAGTAGGTGACAACATTTTAGTAAAATTTGGAAAAACACAATTGTATGTTTGGATTATTAGTGTTTCATACTATTAATGCATTTGTCTTAAAGTATGCATCCCTATAATTAAGGTTCAAATACTTACAACACTAACTCAAGGAAGTTTTAGCAGTATAGTAGTCCCCAAACTTTATTCATGCGAGATGTATTTCAAGACCCTCAGTAGATACTTGAAACCTTGGATAGTACTAAAGCCTATATATACTGTGTTTTTGTATACATACATACCTCTAATAAACTTTAATTTATAAATTAGGCACAGTAAGAGATTAACAATAACTAATATTAAAATAAAATTATTATAATATACTAATAAAAGTTATTTGAATTTGATCTTTATCTCTCAAAATATTTTATCATATTATAACTGTACTAATCTATTTTAGGACTGTAACTGAAACTGCAGAAAATCAAACTGCAGATAAAGGGGGAATACTTTATAGTTATATCAGATAAAAGATAAATGAGAATTCAGCCAAGCACTGTATGCTAGACTAAGAATATATACTTTATTGCTGAGTTTTACAAGTAATAAGCAATCTGTAGTGAGGTGATGCAGCTGGCTTGGAGAATAGAAGCTGGACATAAAATGTTCAAAGAGTTGTATGGCTAGCTGTGGGGCTCAGTGACTATGCATAAAGCCTAAAAAAAAAAAAAAAAAAGAGGGTCAGTGGATTCTCAAGGTACAATGGATCATGTTATCTCATCTTCATCACTTAAGTAGTTTCTTACATGTTTAAGTGCAGAGTGACTGATTAGCAAAGTCATGCATGGAGCACTAAGAGTTTCAACATGCTGTTGCTATGCATGTTGTGTTGTTGTTTGTCCTGTGTTCTTTAATAAAGCAAAGTAAATGTTTATTAGTTAAAACCTGACCTGTCTCATTATTTTATTCATTGATGTGAACTCAAGACCACTGCTGCCAGTTGAGCAGAGTGAATGAGGCACTCAACAATACCTTTTTGATTAAACTCGTTTCTGCCAGTTGCTCTTGCCAATGCTGAAGTTTGAATAGGACACATACCATAAAAAAGAAATCAAAATTTAATGATCATCTGTTTCAACTCTTCTATTTATCAGGTAAGAAGAAAAAATTCTTACTATTTGTATTCCTTCCTAGATTATATATACTTTCCAATTCTTGATCTCAGATGGCATTTGAGTTACATAATATTTTCTCTGCTCCTAAATTTTCTTTCCATAGAAGTTCACAGTTTTCTTGAGATTTTTCTTCTCTATACTAGTTTCGATAGCATGTCAATGACATAATAACTACTTCTAATTAGGGACCATTTTATCTTGCTATGTTCTCTATTAAAAGGCTGCAAAACTTTAAATCACATTTCCAGAATCCCTGCAACATATTTCCAGAGTAGATTTTACCTTAACAGGGACTCAAACTATATTTGAAACACAGAAAAAGCGCAGTCATAGTATTTTTGTTCCTCTAGTAGGAGCAAGTAGACCTATGAGCATTGTTAGATGTGAAGTTTTGCAGCTGCTCCTTTGTTTCTGTTTGTTTGTTTGTGTGATTGTTTGTTTGCTTGTTTTTTCAAAAAAGTCACTGACCTCTAGTTGATTTTGTAGTTGATTTTGGTATCTACCGTCTCTCTGCTTGCTGTAGACTAAATTATTTCTCTCCCAAACACATATGTTGAAGCCCTGCCAATGTGACTGTATCTGCAAATAGGGTCTCTGGGAGGTAATGAACGTTAAATGAGGATATATAGGTGGGGCGCTAATCTGATAGGACTGTGGGTCCATACAAAGAAGAAATTCTCTCTCTCTCTCTCTCTGCCATGTGAGGGCACAGCAAGAAGGCTGCCATCTGTAAACCAAGAAAGGAGCCCTCACCCGAACTCCCCCATGCTGCCCTGCACTCTGATCTCAGACTTCAGCCTCTAGAACAATGAGAAAAGACACTTCTGTTGTTTGTCATCCAGTCTATGGTATTTTATTATGGCCGCCTGAGCTAACTAATGCACTTCCTGAAAGTTAGTAAAAATCTGATTCTACTACCTGCCACCCTTGACTTTTGTTTCTCCAACATTTTCAGTGTTATGACAACATATAATATTACCTTGAAATACCTAGAGTGATTCCTGCATTTCTAAGTCTTGTCTATAAAGTCCTCATCTACAAACAGAGGCAAAATTGGATGGGTTCTCATGGAATAGGAATATTTCTGTTTGATGGTGTGAAAACCTCATTATTTCTCAAATGAAGTCATTTTGCTCTCACTTGAAATCAGAATCAGTACTACAGAAGACTGATTTCAATGATCTTTTAAACAAATATCTTTTATTAGGAAATGGATATAAATTTGCTTCTTACACATCTTTGGAGTATAAAAACCAGAGTTACAAGAAAACATGATAATTAAGGTACAGTTAGATCAAATATCACATGGTTTGTACATTCTGTCATAATTCTTTCATTAATAATGAGCTTAAACAGTAAAAAATAAATAAATGGATATTAGAAGACTAATGTGCTCAATATATATATATTTTTTACTTATTCCATCCACCCGCTTGCCTTCCATCCTTCATTCTTTCCTATTTTCCTTCCGTTTTTTGATCCCCCTACTATTCCTATAAAGTGTCAGTATGGACAGTTGGTCAGGAAATTCAAAAATCTCTTGTTAAACAGATTATATACTGTAGGGCTACTTCCTTTTATGGCTTAAGCCATGCTATTCCAATGAACATTCCTTTTCAATTCTTATTCCAAATATTTAGGCCATTCTCCTCATCACAGGATGATTAACATCATCCTATGGCTAATGAATAAATGAAGATAATTTTAAGTATTAACAAACAATTCTGATACACATTTATGTTCATTCCATGAACTCTGACCCTAAATTAAGAGATGTTGAAATAGAATAATACTTTGAGTCAGAGAGTCAATGTTTGAACTCTGTGTTCAATTTAGACAAATTATTCTTTCAGGTTTTGTTTTTGCTTCATCAATATGATAAAGCTAATCACATTTACTTTGCTATGTTGATATAATAATCAACTGACATAATATGAGATAAAGAGATAAGCAGCCCCTGATAACTGGAGATGATTGGGCACCAATTGTGAAGCTTTGGTGTTCCTAAGTTGTTCTGGCCTCCCAGCTAAGCCATGGTGCTTCTCAGAACATGAATGTCAGACAAGACCACTCCGTGACCATGATGGAGCAAGACAAAAATTAAGTCTACTCTCTGTAATCATGTATGAGCACAGACAAATACAAAAATTTCTTCATACCATGAAATTAATCAAATATGTCTCTCCAACACCTTTCCTGACTAATATGAATAACCACCACAAATTTATCAATTAGAGTTTCAGGTTTACTTCATTCCTACCCGCTTCTTCATAAAAATTATTAAGCAACCCAAACATCCAGTTATCTTCTCTTCTGCCAATATCCAATCCAGAGTCAAGCCCCACTTTGTTGAACCCTTCCTCAAATCATTTAGCGGAAATCCAAATGTGTCTTGTCCTTTATTGCAGTAAGCCAATCAACCTCCCTTTGTTCAACATCATGTGTGTCCCTGATAGTCTTCAACTAGAGGGAACTGATATGTGCATAAAGCAAATAAATTATAATAACATGCATAAAGCAAATAAAATATAATAACATATCACTAACATTGGTTTTATTTAATTTCCCTTTACATACCACCCGACTCAGTTAGATAAAATGTTGAATGTAAGACATTACAGAGTGTGTCCTTGTACTCATTCTCAAAAACAGTATTTTCAATATTTCTTTAACAGAAATATTTGCTATATATATTTTATAGATATTTATTTTCAGATTAAAGAATTTCCATTTAATTACTAATTCCTTGAGCTTTTCATCATCAATGGGTATTGAAATTTATTAAATAATTTCAAGCATGTGATTCACAATGCATTTTTTCAGTGTTACAAACAAAACTGATTTTTTAATGTTAAAACTTCCTTCAAATCCTGGAATTCATCCAACTTTGTTGTGATGTATCATATGTTCTTAAAAATATATTCCTAGATTATCATTTTTTATTGTTAGTTTAGGGTTTTTATAATTATGGTTATGGATGAGAAGGACCTATTAATTTCCTTTATATTTTGTTACCAAATAACATTGAGATATAAAATAAACTGGAGTGTGCCACTTTATCTTCTGTTATTGAAAGATTTGTAAATTAGTGTTTTAAAATAATCTGGGCCTAGGTTTTTATTTGTAGAAAGCTGTAAATTTATAACTCTACTTCTACAAATAGGATTGAATTATTTACATTTTACGTTTCTTCTTTGTTAATTTAAGTAAGATTTTTTTTCAGTATTTATCTAGTTCAACTTCATATTCAAATGTATTGACCCAAAGTTTTAAATTTTATTATATTTTTATTTCTAAGGACTCTTGTATTATCCCCTTCTCTATAAATGATATTATTCATTTGTGCATTTCTTCTATTTTGCATTCCCATTATCAATTGTTTTACCTAATTTTTGTTTCTTGTAATCCTCTGAATTGTATTTTTATTTTACATTTTTATTCATTTGTCCTTTTGTCTTTATTATTTTCTTTCTTTCTTGGGTTTAATTTGTTATTTTCTTTTAACTTCTTAAGATAGATTATTTGCTCACTGATATTCTGCTTTTCTTTTTTTTTACATCTAAAGTTTGCAGTCTAAAGATTTCTTTCTAAGCACTGTCTTAGCTCTATCCCGTAAGTTATGACACCTAGTATTCTTATTATCCTATAGTTTCATGTTTTTTTCACTCCATTGTGATTTCCTCTTTGATCTGTACATTATTCGGTAGTATATTTCTTAATGTGTAATGATGTGGGGGATTTTAGTATCATCTTTGATATTGATTTCTAGTTTAATTGCATCACGATTAGAAACCATGGAATGATTCACATATGAGAGTGGCAAAGTTACTTGTACAGAATGCTCCTCAGAAATCAGTTAAGATAAGAGATTGGTGATTGCTATATTTAGTACTATGGAATGTAGTCCTAACCTTGAAGCAGCTATCCCAGGAAAATAATGGAAGAGAATTGCTATTATTTGCAACACAGTATACTTACTCATAGTGATAAAATTACCTCATTTAATTTTCAAAGCTATAATTTATTATATCTCAATCAAATTTTACTTTTGAAATATACCAGTTCTCAAGAACCTTTTAGTATTTTTTTTGTTACTACTTGGAAACAGTATTTTAGGAAAATTTTTTTTAGGAAAAAAGTTTATTATTTAGATTGAGACTGCCTAGATTGGATAATAAGGTTATTTAATTCTTAATTTTTTCAAATTGTACAAAGATAGTAAACCATAGTCAACTCTCAAAATTAAAGATCTGTGTTTTGCTCATTTTGTTGCATACTTTAACAAATATTTAATCGGAACATTAAAGAATCTAGAAATGTTCATTTTCAAATACTGACTAGTGTTTCCAATCAGTATTTTCCTGTATTAATCATTTTTCTATGCAATATCTTTGATTTAACAAATTCATTGATAATTTAACTCCTGTTCTTAATGAGCTTAGGACCTCACCCAAATCATAGTAATGCACAAAATTAATCAAGTATTTATTCCATAATGATGATTTTCTATGACCCAATATATGAGATTACCATTTAATATTTGACTCACTTTCAGCTAGGTCTTCAATATTCTAATAAATGCTGTTTAATTTAAATTTAAACTCTAATCGGGCTTATATGAAAAGTAAATTTAACATAAGAATTAAAGTTAACATTAAGATAACACAAGCAAAATTAACACAAAGTAACTGTTCATTCACATAAAAATAAAGTGGTACATGTGATTCCCCTTAAGGGAAGTATGCAAATGATAGAGTTTTCACTTAAGATAAATTGTCATACTCAGATAACAAATTCATCATAAATATTTCACTCTAAATGCAGAAAAAGTTTCCAACTGAATGATATTGGATAACTTTTTAGAAATAGTGCTTCTATTTCCATTGTATTTCTATTTGTATTAGTTCAACTAAAATGTGTCAACAGTATGATATTGGAATGAACTTTTCTACTTTGGGATATACTTCCATCAGATCATAATTCCTCACTGGGACAAATTAAATTTATTATTTAAAAATCTTAAAGGCTATATATTTTCAAAGTTCACATATACACACATACACTCACACACATATACATACAGAGTAACAATACATTATGATTTCTTTCAAGTTCATTGGTCACAGGCTATCATCAAAGGTATTATGGGTTTTGGGGAGTTGGTGGGAGTTTACTCTAAAATCAATAAATATTTGCACTTTTATTTCCTCTCTCTTTAATGTAGCATAACGAATTTTCTATTCCAATGATTCCATTTCATTGCATAATTAACATAAACACTATAGCTATCATATCAGGGAAACACAGCTGCTTATTCTCACTGTTTCAGATTAATGTTCCATACACACATTCTGTCCATGATTAATGTAACATAAACCTTAAAATGATTTAAATTAAAATATATTTTCATAAAGTAAATCTGATCTCATTGTCTCTCCACAATTGGGAAGACCACTAATGGCCTGTAGGACAAAGGCTAAATAACTGTACAATCGAATAAGCAATAAATATCCAGGGAAGGTTTAGAAAGGTTCTGCAGGATATTCTCACATAACACGTCACAGTCACACCCTGAGATTCAAATCTGAAGATAGAAATGAAAACTCAAGGATTAGGCAGGCTCTGAGGAATGTACCTGAAGTGACATCAATGCATCACTTACCTCAAATCAAAGAACAGCAACTCTAAAATTATTACATAGCAACTAGAAGTTTATTATCAAATATTTATTCACTCAAATAATAATTCATTTCAGTGAGGAATTATTATCAGAAAAAGAAATATCCAAAAATGTAATTGGGAAAAATTAGAGTAATAGGTATAATTACATATTTTATAATAAAATATATGCTGCATTTACAATATAATATTGTAAAATATAATTAGATATCAATTAAATTTGGGGGAAAAAGAAAATATATATTTTAAATTGCATATAGAGGAGTCTTCAGTAAGTTTATGGAAATTGCATATTATGAAAAAAACTGCATGGATTTCAAAATTCTTTTGTACCAAAATAAATTCATATTCTCAGACAGAGAGGGTATGAAAAAAGTAAAATATAAAATACAAATAAATAAACTGATACGAATTTGTTATAACATGTCTGAATAGAATCTAATTTGAGGCACTAAGGAGGATAAGGCATTGGTTTGCAAAGAGTCCCTATCAGAGCAACGTGAATTCTGCTAAAATTGAAGCACAAATAAACATCATATTGACGGGAAAACTTGGGTAAAAGAATAGTGAAATTACTGATGCCTTACAAAAAGTTCACAGGAACAATATCCCCCACCTTAAAATCAGCAATTTACGAATTGATAACTTTCCGCTTTAGCAGAAAAGAACCCTGAAAATCTTCATTAGAGAGTCCTTCTTCACTACGAAAATGCTCCTGCTCATTCTTCTCATCAAACAACAGCAATTTTGTGAGAGTTTCAGTGAGATATTGTTAGGCATCCAGCTTAGAGTCGAATTTGGCTCCTTCTGACTTCTTTTTGTTTCCTAATCTTAAAAAATCCTTAAAGGACACCTGTGATGATTAATGTTAGGTGTCAATTGGATTGGATTGAAGGATGCCTAGATGGCTGATAGGTAAAGTATTATTTTTAGGTGTGTCCATGAGGGTGTTGCCAGAGGAGTTTGCCATTTGAATCAGTAGACTGGGAGAGAAAGACCCACCCTTATTAGCTGGGTGGGAATCATCCAATAGGCTGCCAGCTCTGCCAGAACAAAGCAGGTGGGAAAAGGTGGGATAAGCTGGCTTGCTGAGTCTTCTGGCTCTCACCTTTCTCCCTTGCTGGATGTTTCCTTCTGTTCCTCCTGCCTTGGACATCAGACTCCAGGTTCCTTGACCTTTGGAATCTTGGACTTACACCAGTGGTTTGTTGGGGGCTCTCAGGCCTTTGGCCACAGACTGAAGGCTGCACTGTTGGCTTCCCTGTTTTTGAGGATTTGGGTGGACTGAGCCACTACTGGCTTCTTTCTTCCCCAGCTTGCGGATGGCCTATGCTGGGACTTCGCCTTGTGGTTGTGTGAACCAATTCTCTCCATTAAACTCCCTTTCATGTATATGTATATCCTATTAGTTCTGTCCCTCTAGAGAACTCTGACTAATACAGCACCCACTTTTCTCTAGTTAAAAATGTAAAAAGACTGCATGGTAAATTCCCAGAACCCCTTCAGTTATTTAGGGATGGACTCAATGATGGCTGATATCACTGCTACAAATGTGTCTTGAACCTGATGGAGCTTATGTTCGAAAACAAAATCCATATTTTTTACTTTTATCTTTATATTCCATTTTTCCATGAACTTTCTGAAGTTCCCTTGTGTATGCATATTCATTTCTTAAAATGACTGTTAGAATGAGTATGGAAAGGGTTAATTTTAAAACTTCATGATAATTTTTTTCTTTTTCAAAACTAAGATCTAACTGTTGTACAGGGAAACCCTTTCTGTATTTGGGAATTTTCCCCACATTATCAGGCTGATGATACTGTGCCCATTAACTAATTAGTAAAAAAAAGACCTATGACCACAAAAGTGTATCATTACAAAAAGTGAATAAAAAAATTATAATGGTATTAAATGTAGCTTAAATACTGACCATACTGACCTTATTAGTATTGGAAAACTATACATTTATTTGATGTGATTATAAAATTCTGAATAAATTATGTCTTTCATAAAATACCTACATACATTGAATATGATCTATTAAAAACATGTGCATAGTTTTAGGATTTAACACATGTAGGGCAAGCAAGGTGGCTCACACCTGTAATACCAGAACTTCAGGAGGCCAAGGCGGGAAGATCACTTGAGGCCAGGAGTGAGCAACATAGCGAGACCCTCTCTCTACCAAAAATAACAGAAATTATCTGGGCTTGGTGGTGGGCACCTATAAGCCCAGCAACCTGGGAGGCTGAGGCAGATTACTTGAGCCCAGGAATTCCAGGTTGCATGAGCTATGATGGTGCCACTGCACTCCAACCTCGGCTGCAGTGCAAGACCTTATCTCTTAAATAATAAATAAATAAATAATAAAAAAGTGTTACCTCTACTAATAGGCTTTCATTAATCAACCCTAAGAGGCATTATCACTGTTTTAAAGATGAGGAAACTGAGGCTTAGACTATGTACATAGTTAACTCAAATCTATACAGCTAGCTAAATTGCATGAAAATGTAACAAATCCTGTTATCAAAGGCTTTGCAACTCACATTGTTCTTACTACTATGCTACTGCATTCTTACAGTTACAGAGGTTAAAAATATAATAACATAATCTGGTAGGAACTATTTAATAATTCCTCTATTAAGATAAAGTAATTATCTAGAAAATGAATTTAAATAATTTCTGGTTTAATTGCAGTTTGTTTTGTCCTTTTCTGTCTTCTTTGGAAATGAAAGTAATTCATTTCAAATTCATTTAATGTCATTTTTATAGAAAGAGCCCCGGTTTTGCTAAAAATTAAGTTATCCTTCAAAATTTTTTAGCTTTAAAAATGAATAGGCTTTGTTCACAGATTCTATTTCAACTGGGTATGTGTATGTAATTTTCAGTATGTGCTGTCCTTCTAGGCTGTCTTAACCTTCTTTATATATCCTAGGTAACTGGTGCTAACTACTGCATTATTCATTCTGCTAATTCATGCCAAAATGATTCTTATGTATGTGTAGATTTTGGCCCTGAGGATTTTTAATTAATTTCATTGCCATTAAGTGGCATTTTTATAAAGCATTTTGTGTGTTTTGTAAGGATGCAGTTTTGCAGTCTGCCAAATATGTTTTGTTTTGTTTTGTTTTTTCCTTCAAGGACAAGCTTCCTCTGGAGACACATAATATCACTGTGTTGATTGGAAAGGATATTATATACAAGTCAAACACTTTATGTTAAGATGAATGCATAACTAATTTTAAATCACAGAAATTCTATGCAGTCTGACGAAATATTGAAAAGGCACATAATCTTTATTCTCTTCCAGAGCCCAAACCTAGAGAAACCACAGAAGTAAGAAATAAATATGGATAAAACATTAAGGAAAACACTATTAAAAACCTCCTAGAAGACAGAAGGCCTCTGTGGTATGGTGTTAAGCAGAAAAACTTGGCCCAGAGGTCGAGGGCCCAGTGCAATGGGAGGGCTTTGATGCCCTTTTATCTTAACTTTGTACTGGGTGCGCCATTTTCTATTCTTTCCACTTTGTGGTAGAAGTGTAGTGTCAAGAACATGATGAGTCTGAATGCTTACCCTACTTACACAGTAGCCTGACATAGTTTTATGAATATTGGCAGAAGACCAGACTCAGGGCAAGAAACCAAGGTCAGTTTTTTACCCGCAGAGAAAGGAGCAGTCAGAGGATAATCATTTTCTTGCTATTTCCCGAAGGTCTGATTCACAGGGCAATGTGATAAGGGCCAGATGACACAACAAGGACAAGTGATACCTGCCTGTATAGTGTGTTGCACTACAGGAAAGGAAACTTGAGCTTAGGAAACTGTATCTTTTGTAATGGGCTGTAGACAAACCTTCTCTTTTCACTAGGTGAGAAACATTACCTCTTATTTTCCAGGACATAAGCAAACCTGCCTTTTACTCTCAAGGGAGACACTTTCATTTTCCTCTAAGGCTGTTCACCATGTAGACCTCCTTGAAAAGGCATTCCAGAATGAGGGCAGACAGTGCCTTTGCTCATAATATGGGCTTAAATGTGAGGGACCCGTAGAGTATTGTATCCCAACTGATAGTAGCAGAAGTTCGGGGTCACAGAGTAATATCAAGTGAAACAAGAATCAAAATTGGGTGAAAAGTGGATTTTGTTTCATACAAACACAATATCCACTCCTGCGTGTCCCCTGGTCAACACTTCCTCATCCTGAGTCCGGAGACATTAAATAAAGAGAAAAAGGAGCTCTAAGAAAGAATCCAATTTAAGGAATGTAAAAAGAAAAACAGGCAATTAAAATCTAAAGAAAACAAAGGTAACAACATTTATATCAAACAAAACAGAATACAAGAAGAAAAATAGCTTCAAGGGCAGAGAGAGATATAATAGAGATTTCAGGAGGAGGAGTGTATTAAGAAATTGTGACAGTAACTGACAGATACACACATAGTTATACAGCACTAAAACACAAAATAAGGGCATTTAGTTAATGCATGTAGTGTGTTTGGTCTTGTTCTCAACTCTTTAAAATTACCAGTTTTTTAAAATAATGTCAGTAACTGTATGACTTAGGTTACTACTATAATGTTCATTTTTTTAAATTAAAAAAGATACAAAGAGTTAAATAATATGTCCAAGATTACACACTTATCACTTTTGTCAGATAACTGTTTTTAAAACAAAAGCAGCTAACGTTCTCATAGATGAGTGAAAATAGGTCATATTTATCTTTCTGTTCCTCATCTATGTCACTTAACATAATACTCCCCCGGCTCATTCCTGTTGCTGTGAATGACAGGATTTCATCCTTTTTTTGTGGCTGAATGGTATTCCTTCCATTGTGTATGTGTGTGTGTGTGTGTGTGTGTGTGTGTGTGTGTGTGTATTATGTGCCAACTAACTAAAAGAGGATCCTTTTAAATCTCTCGATATAGTGCCTATAATTATAAAGGTGTTCAATAAATGTTAACTTTTTTATGTGATTCAAAACTCTTGTTTACTATAGTATACCAATACCTTAACTAGCATTATAGTAAAAACATTTTGATGAGTATTATGCAGTAATCTTTTAAAAAGTAGTTTCAATTTTTCTTCCCTTGGCATGATTAAGTTTAACTTACTTTTGATTTATGTAAGTTTATTTGGATCACAAATTACTAGCTGTACTTGCATTCTATACAATATGAACTTAACACATGATATCTAGTAAGTTTCTCTTTTTCTCTCTCTTATTACGAATTAAAATAGGCACATACTTCACTTATCACAACTAATGCTAAAAGCTGTCGTTGAAAATTGCACCTAAGACTTGTACTTCTTTTAAAACTTTTTCTGTTAAAGTATAACTTTATATCCATACTAAACTTGATTTTAAAACATTCCAGCTTAGTTTAAGTCTTATTGCAACTACAGATAAGACTCTTAAAATGCTTCTCAATCAACAGGACTTAAAACAGAACCTTGCAAACTTTCTATTTTTATAACCGAAAGGGACTAATAAATGAAAATTTAATAGAACACAAGATACTTTTAAAGTCTCTAGACTTTTTAATAATTTGAGACATAAAAGTCTATTCCCACACATTGTATACTTGTGAAATTACCACTGATTTTTAGCATATCATATAAGTACTCTGCTGGTAATATTTGGACAAACAATAAAGCAAATCCAAATCCTTGCTCATCCTTGTCATTATTTTTAAATTGCACATATTAAGGAAAAAAGATCACATGATGATCTCAATAGATAGAAAAATCATGCAACATATCTAATACCCATTCATTCATTCTCAAAAAAATGCTCAAAAAACTAGGAATAAGAGGGAGCTTCCTCAATCTGACAAAAGGCATCTACAAAAAATTACCTACAACTAACATCATAATTGAAGGCATAAGACTAAATGCTTTCCCTCTAACATAAAGAACAATCTAAGATATCTGTTCTTACAACTTACACTCAACACAGTGATGGGGCTTTCAGTCAGAGAAAGGAGGCAAAGGAAATAAACATAAGGTATCAGGATTTAAAAAGGAGAAAGTAAAACAGTCCTCATTTACAGACAACACGATCTGTATAGAAAGTCCTAAGGAATACACATAAACATACACACAATTAATAGAACTAATAAAGAAGTTCAGTAAGGTCACAGGATACAGAATCAATATACATAAATATAATTATATATTCCTAACAATGGACAATCAAAAAAGTAATCAAGAACACAATTCCATTCACAAAGGTATCAAAATGAATGAAATAAGAATAAATTTAACGGGTACACACTAAAACTACAAAAGTTGCTGAAAGAAATTAAAGATTAAAGAAATTGAGAGATACCACATTCATGAATTGGAAGATAGTTTTTTTTTTTAGACAAGGTCTTACCGTGTCACTCAGGCTGAAGTGGAAGCCTTGAACTCCTGGGTTCAAGCAATCCTCCTGCATGAGCCTTCCAAGTAGATGGGACTGCAGGCATGCACCACCATGTCCAGATTAATATTGATAATTTTTCGTAGAGACAGAGTCTAGCTATACTGCTAGGGTAGTCTTGAGCTCCTGACCTGAAGTGATCTTCCTGCCTCACCTTCCCCAAATGCTGAGATTACAGGTATTAGCCACTGTGCCCAGCCTGGACAATGAATTTTTAAGAAGGTGATTCTCTTCAAATTCACGTACAGATGGAATGCAATGCCTATCAAATTCTCAGGAGAGTCTTTTTCAGAAACAAACAAGTTGACTCTAATTAAAACAGTGAATAGCATAGTGACTACAGTTAATAACAATATATATTTTGACAGTTATTTATAAAAATACATTTTATATGTTCTCCTCACAATAAAGTGATGACACAATGGATATCTTAATATGTTTGATTTAGTCATTCCATATACATATATCAAAACATTGTACTTCACAAATAGATAAAACAATTATTCATCAACTAAAAATAAAGTAAAAATAAACAAAACAATGTAGTACTGGTATAGTACAATAGAAGTTTATACAGACATACATTTAGATTAATGGAAGAAAATTGAGAGTCTAGATATAAATCCTTACATTTAGGATCATATAAATTTAAGATTTACGGTCAATTGATTTTTTTTTACAAAGATGCCAACTCTCAAACCAAACATTAACTTAAATTGAATGTATCTCCAACTTCAAGAGTTAAAACCTAGCACTTTGAGAGGCCGAGGTGAGTGAATCACTTGAGCACAAGAATTCAAGACCAGCCTGGGAAACATGGCAAAACCCCGTCTCTACAAAAATGTAAAAATTAGCCGGGTGTGTTGGTGTGTACCTGTGGTTCCAGGTACTTGGGAGGCTGAGATGGGAGGATGACTGCAGCCTGCGAGGTGGAGGCTGCAAGGAGTGGCGATCATGACACTGTACTCCAGTCTGAGTGACAGAGTGAGACCCATCTCAAAAGTTTGTTTTAAATAATTAAAACTATAAAGTGCTTCAGAAAAAAAAAGAAGTAAATAATTGTGACCTTTGTTTAGATGATGACATCTCAGCTACAAAACCAAAAACGTTATCAATAAATGAAATAATTGACATAACTCATAAAAACTAAAAATGTCTGCATGTCAAAGGCATTATCAAGAACGTGAAAAGATAGGTCACAGCTTGAGAGAAAGAGAAAATGTTTTCAAATGATATATCTGATAATCGGCTGCCAGAAAACATAAAGAAATATTATAATTCAATAATGAGACCTAAAATAATCCAGTTGAAATAAAAAATCAAATTAAAAATATAAGACATTTGAAAAAATATGTTATTAAAGAAGATACGCAAATTTCTGATAAGCACATGAAAAGATGCTCAACATCATTAGTCACTAGGAAAACGCAAATAAGAAATAAAATGAAATACCACTTCACAGCTACAATTTGTTATGGAGTATAACAAGTGTTGTCACAACTGGAACTTTCATACACTGCTGGTGAAAATGTAAAATGGTGAAGACATTTTGAAAAACAGTTTGGTAGTTCCTTAAAAATTGAACTGTAAACTTGCTGTATGACTCAACAATCCCACTGTTAGAGAAATGAAAACATATGGAAACACAAGGACTTGCAAGGAAATGTTCATAGCAGTATTACTGACAATAACCAAGAAGTGGAACCTATCCAATTTTCATTTCCTGGTAAATGGATAAACAAAATGTAGTATATCCATGCAATGAAATACTATGCAGCAATAAAAGGGAACAAAGTACTGAAACCTGCTACAACATAGATGAACCTCAAAAAGAAAGTGACACTAAGAAGAATCCAGACACCAGAGATCAGAAAGGAAAATTTATAGAGCCAGAAAGTAGATTAGTGGTTGCCAGGAGATGGGGATGGGAATTAACAATGTCTACAAATGAGCATGAGGTTTCTTTGGGGATAATGTAAATGTTCTAAAATTAGATGGTGGTGAAGTTTGCACACATTTGTAAATTTACTAAAATTAACTGTATATGTGAAATGAGTGAACTTTATGGTATACCAATTATATAAATATAACTGTTAAAATTGCATGTGTTATTGTTTATTAGGATAGATCAATTAACCATCAAATGTTTGAAAAAAATATACAAATGACCGAGTAGGCATTTAAGTAGAATAGCATTTTTAAAATGCTTTTTGAAATAGAATATTCTGGAAATATTTCTGCCTTTTTTTAAACGTAATTTGATCCTAACAATAAAAATAATATTGAGGTTAGATTTTGAATTATATAATCACACTAATCATATCAGTGCTTATCTCACAATGAAGTTGCCATATTTCCCTAGTGACAGTCTACATGGCACAGTCATGAATGGTATTTGCTCTGAAGCTTAATGCTCTGCCTTCTTACCCTTGTTTTCCCCGCTGACCAATGAAATGAACTCAAACTGCTTAAGCTCACTGTCTCTTAGTTTTCTCTCTGAAAATATGGATCAGTATTTGTCACACAGAGTCATTATGGGAATTACTATCCCATGTAAACCTCTTTGAACACTCTTTGGCCATCAGAAGCACTCAATAAATTCTGGCTATTATTTTTAAACGTCTCTGATATTTTTCAGTCCTAAGGATGCATAGATTAACCCATAGAAGCAGTTTCATAATTTCTTTGAGAAATTTTTTGGCACTCATAGGATGTCTGATCTCTCATGCGGAGAACTGGCAGCTAAATAACAGTCATTTTCAAAGGCACTACTGCACTCTGTACAATCCAAGCTGTCTTTTTCAAACAGGATTGAAATCCTGATAACAATTGGTTCCCAAAATCTTTTATTCTTGTAATTTATCATCTTTTTTTCCCCTAAAGTACATATGTCTTCTGTTCAGTCCATCTAGAAAAATGTGAGTAAGTTCTGGGCCTTTAACTCTAGTAAGTTAATCTAAAAGTACAGATGTTAAGGATTTGAATTTATCTTGTTTATTAAGCAGCTTTCATTTGGTTTAATATCTTCTTTTAAAAAGTGAGAGAAGCTCACATTTTTTCTCTTGCTGTTAATGGTACCAAAAGAGAAAACAATTAAACTCGCAAAAAATAAGTTTATCTTGGCTAACAACTAACCAGAAATATATACTTAGGAAGCCATATGCATATGTGACTGGAGTTGATATTCAGGAATTCAACTCATTCCTTCCGAAGAGTTCACATTATGATGAACACTCACATTCTTCTTTGGACTTTCTGAAAAGGTTGTTTATTTTGTAACACATTTAAAACCTTCGTTGTGAAAATATAAACATTTGATTTTTTCAAAAACAATCTTGCGTTTTCACCAACAGAATGTGAGTCAAAATGATAAACACTTTCAAGCTGGGACAACTGAAAACAGCTTTACCTTTTCTCTGCTATTTTCCTTCATCTTCTGACCAAATCCAGAGGACTTGATACAGGACTCTGAAGCAGAGACACTAGATAAAAAAAATCCTGGGTGCCTGAGTCACAACAAGAAAAGTTGACTGATGTATATTTTATTGGACCGCTATGTGAGAAAGAGGTAAACTTTCATTGTGTGAAGTTGCTGAGATTTAGGTATTGTCTTATTGCAATACTTAGCTTATGCTGACTGACATAAGTCATTTTATAATTTCTGTGAAAATTCTGACTCACTCTTTACCAAAACAGCAACAACAAACACGATTCAAGGGTCAGGGAACACTGGCAGCAGCACTGTGATCCTTCAGCAAGTCACTAGAGAGAAGAATGAATTCTCACCAATATTAAAATATGAATATCCTTTATTTCCTTTGTGAATATGCATTGCATCTACATCCCTGGTTTCATTTGGCCCCAAATCAATGATGTTATGAGATAGGTGTTATATAAATGAGCCAAAGATAACTTCTAGTTTTTTGCCTCTAGGTTATTGATTTTCTTGATGGCAGGCTAAGACTCATTACCTCCAAAGCCCACTGGCACCAAACTCAAATTTATAAACATGCAATTATTTTAGAAAATAGTCTAAGCAAGCAAAGCAAATTTTTGCCTTTAGCACCTGCCTGGTTTGCATAATCTACCGAACCTCACCCAACAGCTGTTATCGGTTAATGAGATAGGGCCTTGCAGTATTAAGTCCCTAAGCTGCTGCTTCCAGGGAGTTCTCTGACCCATTGTCCCTTGCCCTGCTCCTGAGTGACATCACCAAGACAGGTCAGTCCCATTCCAGTGCCCTTCTACATTGATTTCCCTTCTAGATAGTGACCCCTGGGAGCCATAGCCTTTCAACTGTCTCATGCTGTGATGGATTTCTCATCTTATGCAACCTGTTCAATTGCTACCCAATAAAGTTTGTTACTAACTCTAGTGACCACATCTTTTTCCTTGGTCAGCCTCAAATCCCTCGAAGTATTCTACAGTACATCCAATAGATTATCCCATTTATAACTAAAAAAAGTAGAGCCTTTGGAATACTGAGTTACTGAAGCCAACCCTGATTGCTGCCATCCCAAAGTTGTTTCCCTATTATTCCACTCTTACAGAGCCTAGATCTTATTCCAGAGTATTTCTTCTCTCTCTAGTATGACAATATCTGACTGATCTAAGTTAATTTGCTACTGACACATTTCTGAATGAGCATGTGATCCAGTTCTGGCCAAAGACACAGAACACTAAGTCGGCTGGGAGCGTCTGTGAAAGGTTTCTTTGGTTAACACACACACACACAAATGAAATAAAGACATAAGGAGGAATCAGGCCTATACTTTTATTGATCATTGTTGTTTCTTACCATGATTCCTGAACTAGCAGGGGCCAGTATTTTGTTACAAGTTAGGTTGAGAAGAAGACTAAAGATACAAGAATAGAAAAATAGAAAGAACCTTCCCCTTTGACGACAGTGTTAACTAAATTTATCAATCCCAGATCACCTATCTCTATACATACTATGAGAGATCATCAATCCCATTATTTTTACGTAATTGACTGGAGTTCTCATATCCTTGCAGGGAAAATTACACTAATTGATACACTTTACTAAAGTTGTATTGCCAGTGGGGAAAAAAGCAATTTAAACCTACTCTATGAAGATGAATACATGAAATTAGCAATATTAGTCTCCTGTAAGAATGGAATCGCATTTAATTAGATGGAACTGTGGAATAATAATTTGGCCTTAAAATATTTCATTTATTCAGACATTATTTTGTTCATTATATTTTTATACTCATAAGAAATCTAAAGATTTCAAATATATATGACCCATGGAAATAAAAAGTCACTATTATGTGACAAATAAGGTACCTAAGAAAATAATCCACTTGATGATGAAGGTCTACGTCTCAAGTAATATTAGATTTGATCTTGCCCTAATTTTACCGTAGGTTCCAGTGTTTTTCTTTTATATTTTCTGACCTGAGAAGTAAAACTATTAAGATTCTATTATTGTTACTTTAATTTACTACAGTAATATCCTGTTATTGTATAGTTGTTATTTTACTGCAAAGCTTATCTATACTCATCTGAAATATAACAGACGTCAAAAAACACCTTTCACAACTTAAACGGAACAATTTTACACTGCTGGTGGGAATGTAAACTAGTACAACCATTGTGGAAAACAGTACGGAGATTCCTTAAAGAACTAAAACTAACAGTCAATCTAGCAATCCCACAACTGGGTATCTACCCATAGGAAAAGAAATCATTACATGAAAAAGACACCTGCACATTCATGTTTATAGCGGCACAATTCACAATTGCAAAAATATGGAACCAGTGTAAATGCCCTTCGACCAATGAGTGGATTAAAAAATGTGGTATATATAGGATGGAATACGATTCAGCCATAAAACAACTGAAGAATGGCCTTGGCAACAACTGGATGGAGCTGGAAGCCATTATTCTAAGTGAAGTAACTCAGGAATGGAAAATCAAATATTTTACATTCTCACTTATAAGTGGGAGCTAAGCTATAAGGATGCAAAGGCATAAGAATGATAGAATGGACTTTGGGGACTCAGGGGGAAGGCTGGAAGGGAGGAGTGAGGAATAAAAGATTGCGTATTGGGTACAGTGTACACTGCTTGGGTGACAAGTGCACCAAAATCTCAGAAATCACCCCTAAATAACTTATCCATGTAACCAAAACCACCCGGTCCCCCAAATCTATTAATTTTTTTAAGAAAGAAAGTAATATAGTAGAGTTATAAGATCCAAGAGCCAAGATATGGGTAAGGGTTAGACACAAAGCAAAGAGTATTCATATTTCAAATAAACAAAAGCTTAACAGAGATTATAAACATTTTTTAAAAATAACTTGCAAAAAAGATTTTTTTTCTATAGTCTACAAAACAGACATCAATATCGAGCTGTATTTTGTACTGTGTATTATTGTATGTCATCAATTCTAAGATGCACTTTGTTTTTCTCACTTAAATGTTTTACAATTTGGCAATTGAAGGTGCTTTAAAAGTAAAATGAGCAACTTCTTAGTGGCATATAAAACAATGGTGCATCATCTGTTCATCTCTGAGTCAATGGAATATGATAATTTAATAGACTGTCACATCAAAATTTATTTATTCATTCACTCATTCATTCAAATAACAAGAAAGAGCAATAATTTCAAAAAGAGAATGGCCAAACTAGTTGTCCTGGGCTCCACATCATGTGGTGTGGCTAACATTTTTGTGGAGAACTCTCCAAACAGATATTGAGGATAATTTCCAAGCCATGAACTTAATAGTCCAAAGAGTATGTATAATTTTAGAGTCAATAAATAAAATGTTTTTTTTTCAATTTACATTCTAATCTTGGATTATGTGAAAATGCACATATCCCATATTTCTGGGAGCAGAGTACCTTAACACAAGTATGATTTTTGTCTTTGTGGCATTCCTTTTTTTGTTCTTTTCTTTAAATCTATCTTACTCTCCCTTTTGTAGTCATCTTTTGTTTTAGGTGAAGTTAGGTCTGATCCACCTCTAGACCTCGAAGAGGGCAAATGGCCTGGACAGAGAATCAGATTGTCCAGTCTTACTTGCCTCCAAAGAACAGATAAGGAATGAGACTAAGACAAAACTGAAATAATTTAGAGACCTTCTTAAAAATTTTGCTGGGCCCATTAAGAAAATAAAAACATGACTTTATTTTATTTTTCTTTGTTTGTTTATTTAGTAATCTAAAGTTTAAAGGAAGTACAGACTCTGTCTGTGGTCCCTATATTCAATCAAACTTTATCTTTCCAATGGTGTTTTTCATTTTGCTTTTACTTTGCCAACATTTTCTGGAGCGTATAGCCTGAAAATTAGAATTAACTTACCTGTTGATAAAGAACCAATAGTGTCAAACTATATGAACTAATTCTAAGCGAAGTTTTCCTTGAATACTCAATCTTTGACAAGGGATTTAATTACTGTATATTTCCTTCCCAAAAACCACCTCCTGTCTTTTGGAAAGGAGATAAGAAGAGGTAATTAAGAGATTTGCTGTTTACCTGAGATAAGGGTGTGTACAGCAGCCGGGAACACTGCCTGGCATGAGACAAGCACCCAAAGAATGGCAGTCATTACAATTGTTCACTGAGTTGAATAAAATTTAATAACATTTATTCAACACTTACTGTGCTATGGACTTGAACTCTCTGGTAGCAAGTTTTATTTTGTTTACAGCAACACAGAGCTGCCCTCAGTTACCACTAGGCTTTCCCATGGGAAAAATAAATGGCTCAGGTCAGTATTCAGAGAAAACTACAGCAAAAACAACTATAACAGCATCATTTTAAGTGAGAAAAATATATTAGGACTGTACATTCTGGCCAGCTTGACTTGGCTGTTACTTGCTCTGATTAGCAGTAAATCTGTAGAGTTTGCTGAAACCAAGTGTGTTCCCCACACATTACAGCATTTTGCACCTGACACCCACTTCAAATCTGGAAGTGAGAACAATGGTCCTTATACATACCTTACTCATCATGGGAAAAAAAACTGTATGACCGAATGTAAATAATTCTAAGACCACATTATGAGGACATATGCTAAATATGCCTCATATATTAAAGAGCATCTCTCTTTTTAACGAAAAACTTTTAGCAGCCCATAAATATGATTTAAATTTCTCCAAATCATTGAATCTGAATTGTTATTTAAAAGAAAATACATCAGAAAAATACTTAAGCAGCACAGCATTCAATGGTTTAATCATTTCCCCTTATTTTGTTTTTTATAATTACAAGCTTAGTTTTAGTATATCTTCAGCTTTTCAAAATTTGTTGGTTGATATGTCCAATAGATTTCTTCTTACATATGTTTTAAATACCATAGAACTAGACTGCATATTAATTCCTTATAAATGGAAAAATATAGAAAATGACTAGTCACAGTTTATACATTTAGTGCCATGATACATTATTTGTTCTATAATTTCATACTTATATAATAAATTTTTATAAGCCAAATTTTTCAAAATTTCCTTTGTATTCAATTAGAAAATTAGATTATTTTCCAAATGTAATTTAGCTTGGATTTACAGATTTTTGTTTGACTATTTCCAGAGAAGAAAAATATTTATTATCAGCAATACATAGGAATTAGATAATATTGTGTAGCTTATCATATTATGTGGAGAACAATTTTTCCCACTTTTTACTTTACACCCAGAGTTGTCTCACAGTATCATATTACTTATCTCCCAAGGCACACACACTATTATTATATTATCATAGAGTTTAACCATATTTCTAAGATAAAAAGCTTCCTCCTTGACATTGTGGTGTAGGAAAATGATTGTTTTGCACTGTGAAAATGCAGAATAAGCATTTATCTGGGTCAATTCTTTGTTCATTTTAATACATTAAGAACAAAAATGTCTACAGAATATAGGATATCACATACACAGTGACTGTGGATTTACAAATGTTACATTTCAACGAAATAAGTATGTCTTTTGACCATGGATCTTTATTTCACTCAAGCTTTTCCAAAAAGGCTTGAATGCCCCAAGAGAAACGTATCTTGCTTTTAATAGAGAGGAATGTGCTGAGATGTAATATTTCTACTCTAAAGATTGATGATACATCTACTGTTTCCCTATTAAAAATAATTTTATCTGAACTATTGAAAATCTTATGCGTTTGCTTATGAGGATTTTAATTCACCAATTTAAATGATATACATAACTGATAGTGGGTCTACCTGGTTTTCGCAAGTGGTTTCCACAAATCTTTACAGAAATGATGTAACCTCACCACATACACAGAGACAAGCACAAACACAGACATAGATTAGATTAGATACTGCTGATATAGATTATAAAGCATACATAACATATGAGATTAACATGGCTCAACACATCCAAAATGGTTGTAATTTTGTTTAACTGGAGATTACACTATGTAAAAGTTAGCAGATAATTTAAAGACTACCTTTGTAACGAATGACAGCATTCATAACTAGCCAGATGGCAGACAATATTTGTACTCAATAACATTGTATTTTCTTTTGTAAATAGGGCCAAATATTTTATACATTTAAGGCAAAAAGACTATTAGAACTATTTTTGTTTTTTCCAACTTTCCAACTTGGAATTTTTTATTGGATTTACCAATATTTTTAATCAAGTAGAGCATGATTGCATTTTACTATTTAGTTATTTGCTAAAAATACTAAAACAATTTCTTTTTGATCACTGTCACTTTTTTAAAAAATTATTATTATACTTTAAGTTTTAGGGTACATGTGCACAATGTGCAGGTTTGTTACATATGTATCCATGTCTCATGTTGGTTTGCTGCACCCATTAACTCATCATTTAACATTAGGTATCAACCCACAACAGTCCCCGGAGTGTGGTGTTCCCCTTCCTGTGTCCATGTGTTCTCATTGTTCAATTCCCACCTATGAGTGAGAACATGCGGTGTTTGGTTTTTTGTCCTTGCGATAGTTTGCTGAGAATGATGGTTTCTAGTTTCATCCATGTCCCTACAAAGGACATGAACTCATCATTTTTTATGGCTGCATAGTATTCCATGGTGTATATGTGCCACAGTTTCTTAATCCAGTCTATCACTGTTGGACATTTGGGTTGGTTCCAAGTCCAAAAAAACGTATGTCATGTTTATACACATGATTATATCCTTTGGTATATGCCCATATAAGGATGGCTGGTCAAAGGTATTCTATTCTAAACCCCTGAGGAACCCACACTGACTTCACACAAGGTTGAATATTTACATCCCACCAAATGTAAAAATGTTCTATTCTCACATCCTCTCACACCTGTTGTTTCTGACTTTTAAGATGGCAATTCAATGGTGTGAGATGGTACTCACTGTGGTTTTGATTGCATTCTCTGATGGCCATGATGATGACATTCTTCATGTGTTTTTTGGCTGCATAAATGTCTTTTTTGCAAATGTCTGTTGGGGTTGTTTGTTTTTTTCTTGTGAATTTGTTTGAGTTCATTGTAGATTCTGGATATTAGCTCTTTGTCAGATGGGTAGGTTGCGAAAATTTTCTCCCATTTTGTAGGTTGCCTGTTCACTCTGATGGTAGTTTCTTTTGCTGTGCAGAAGCTCTTTAGTTTAATTAGATCCCATTTGTCAATTTTGGCTTTTGTTGCCATTGCTTTTGGTGTTTTAGACATGAAGTCCTTGCCCATGCCTATGTCCTGAATGGTATTGCCTAGGTTTTCTTCTAGGGTTTTTATGGTTTTAGGTCTAACATGTAAGTCTTTAATCCATCTTGAATTAATTTTTGTATAAGGTGTAAGGAAGAGACCCAGTTTCAGCTTTCTACAAATGGCTAGCCAGTTTTCCCAGCACCATTTTTTTTAAAAGCACAAGCATTTTGGAAAGATCTTCTAACTTACTAATGGTCTCAATACATAAATACTTTCTATGCAAATTTTTATTGAGGAAGTTTCCTGCTTGGTAGGACAGTCCATATTATTGATGCAAATTTAAATTGCTTAAACAAACAGGACTTATTGACTCTATCATCTATGTCTCAGATAGATAATATTGTCTTAGATAATATTGTGTAGCTTATCATCATATGTGGGCAAGATTTTTTCCCACTTATTGTTTTACACCAGGAGTTGTCTAATAGTATCCTATTACTTATCTCTCAAGGCACACAGATTATTATTATTATCATAAGATAAAAACAGATAAGATTCTAAGATAAAAAGCTTCCTCCTTGACATTGTGGTGGACTTGACTGTATCATCTATGTCTCTTGAAAATTTGTATTTGTGAGAATTTTAAAAATCTCATTTCTCTTTTATCTGGCAAGTATTCGAATTTTTAAATGCTCACCTTTCTGAACCAGCAATGTTTCACTGTCTTCAGGCTAAATACCTTAATTTCTTATATCACTCTTCATTTTACATAGGATATCTATCAACCACCACCCTTCCTATTCTATGGTTTGCATATCCTAATCTAGACACTCCCATTAAACAAGGTTGCCTTAATAACCTAATAGTAACTGTTGTCTCTTAATTTGCATATTGGAAACTATTATAAGTAAATTTGTTTTTTACACGAATTGCTTTCAAATCAGGTCATATTTACTTTGTCATTTCAGAAATGATTTTTAGGACTCTAAATATAAATCTTAATAAATGTTTCTCTTCATTTAAAACTTGTTACTTTAAACATATTTCATAACTTATTTTAACAATTTTGAATCTCACCATATCATTCATTAAAAGATCCATTCTTCTTCAGCTTGTATCATATTAAGATTTGACAAGCGCAGGGCGCAGTGTTCTACTCCTCAAATCCTAGCACTTAGGGAGGCTGAGGCAAGAGGATCTCTTGAGGCCAGGAGTTCAAGACCAGCCTGGCCAAAATGGCAAAACCCCGTCTCTACTGAAAATACAAAAATTAGTTGCCCATGCCTGTAATCCCAGATACTTGAAAGACTGAGGCACGAGAATTGCTTGAACCCGGGAGGTAGAGGTTGCATTGAGCCAAGATCGCGTCACTGCACTCCAGCCTGGGCACAGAGCAAGACTTCTTCTCCCTCCCCACCCTGCTCAAAAAAAAAAAAAAAAAAAGATCCAACAAGCATATCTTCTCAGTATTTTTCTACGTTTTTGGGAAAGTGTGATCAACAAGGTAGGACCAAGGACAGACTAATATCTAAAAAAAACCTAGAGAACTTCCTCAAGGAAGAAACTATTTACTTCTTTTGTAATTTCTTCATTGGTTTGTACAAATGTCATTAAAAATTATCTCTAATCTTGAAATGATGTGATGTGAGCCCTCCAGCACTTTTTTTTTCAAAATTAGTTTGGCTGTTCTGTTTTGCTTTTTCATATATATTTTAGAATCAATTTTTCAACTTCTACCAAAACATACAAACTAGCAAAAAAACAAAAACAAATCTGTAGGAATTTTAATTTGTTATTGTGTAGAATCTATTGAAAAATTGGGGGAGAAATGGTATGTTAGCCATGTTGAGTCTTCAGATTTATTGAAATGGTATATATATCTGAATTTGTTAAATCATTTTTGATTTTGCTTATTAATGCTTGTAGTTTTCATTTAACACAGTAAGTTGCATCAAGACAATGTTAACCTCATAAGGGGAGCTGGCATATATTTCTTTATCTTCTATTGTCTAACAAATTTGGGGTAGAAACTGTTATCATTTTTTATTTTTTCTTAAATGTCTGTTAGAACCTGCCAGTGAAGCTATCTGGGTCTGGAGTTTTCTTTGTGGGACAGCTTTTAATCACAAATTTAATTTTATTAAAATATATAGGATAAAAAAGATATAAGGCTATTCAAGATATGAATTTCCTCTTGAGTAAGCATTAGTAATCTATGCTTTTGAAATTATTTGTCTATTTCATTTAACATATCAAATTCATTGAAATTAGTTGTTCACAATGTTCTCTCATTATCCTATTAAATAACATCTATGGTGATAATGGTAATATGTGTCGTCTCTTTATTTTCTTGACCAATCTGAGTAGAGTCTTGTCTATTATGTGGATCTATTTTTTTTTTTGAAAAACATCTTTTGGTTTCATCGATGTTCTCTATTTTTGTTTTATTAATTTCATTTATTTCTGCTCTTATCTTTAATATTCCCTACCCTCTGCTTGCTTTATATTTAATTTCCTCTTCTTTCTCTAAGTTCTTAAGGGAAAAGCTTTGACTGCTTGCCTGTCTTCGTTTGAGACTCATCTGTTCACGTTTTTTGCCTCCTTTTTAATGGGGTTATTTGTTTTTTGCTTGTCAAGTTCCTTATAAATTCTGAGTACCAGACCTTTGTCAGATATATAGTTTGCAAATGTTTTCTCCCATTCTGTAGGCTGTCTGATTAATCTGTTGATAGCGTCTTTTGCTGTGTAGAAGCTCTTTAGTTTAATTAGGTACGCTTCTTCAATTTTTGTTTTTGTTGTAATTGCTTTGGAGAACTTAGTCAACAATTACGTCCCAAGACCAATGTCCAGAATGATGTTTCTCATGCTTTCTTTTAGGATTCTTAGTTTGAGGCTTTACATTTAAATCTTTAATTGATCTTGAATTAGTTTTTGTATATGGTGAAAGGTAGGAGTCCAGTTTCTTTCTTCTGAATATGGCTAGCCAGCAATGAAATGCCCAACATCAGAGAAATGCAAAGCAAAACAATAACGAGACACCATCCCACACCAATAATAATGGCTATTATTAAAAAGTCAAAAAAACAACAGATGCTGGTGAGGCTGAGGAGAAGAGAGAACATGTATACACTGTTGGTGGGAATGTAAATTAGTTCAGCTACTGTGGAAATCAGTTTGGAAATTTTCCAAAGAACTTAAAAGAGAACTAACATTCAACCCAGTAACCCCATTAGTGGTATATATTCAAAAGAAAATAAATTGTGCTACCAAAAAGACACATGTATTTTCAATGCAGTACTATTCACAATAGCAAAGACATGGAATGAACCTAGATACTCATCAATAGTGGATTAAAGAAAATGTACATACACATCATGGAATACAATGCAGTTGTGAAAAAGAAAAAGTAATTTCCTTGCAGCAACCTGGGTGCAGCTAGGGGCTATTATCCTAAGCAAATTAATTCAGGAACAGAAAACCAAATAGAGCATATTCTCACTTACAAGTGGGAGGTAAATGCTGGGTAAGCATGGACATAAAGATGGCAACAATAAACTCTGGGTCCTACTAGAGTGGGGTGGGAAGAAGGTGGACGAGGATTGAAAAACTAACTACTAGGTACTATACTCACTACCTGGGTGTCAGGATTGATTGTACCAAATACCTCAGCATCATGCAATATACCCATGTAATAAACCTGCATATGTACCCCTGAATCTAAAAGTAAAGTTGATATCATTTTTAGAAAAGCAAACAAATACATATACGTGTGTGTGTGTGTCTTTTTAATTTCACTTGTGATTACCACTTTAATCCATGGCTTATTTAGAAGTTTAATTTCCAAATATTTAATAATTTCTAGTTCAATTATATTTTTGTCAGATAATATACATCACATGATTTCAATTCTATTGATGTTTGTTTAATGATCCAGATATGGGTTACTAGGAGACTATCATGTGTGCACTTAAAAAGAATGTGTATTTTGCTCTTTTGGAGTGATATGTTCAATAAATGTCAATTATGTCAAGCTGGTTGATAGTATTATTCAGGTCTTCTATAAACTTATTGATTTTCTCACTTTTTGTAGTATTGGTTACTAAGAGACAAATGTTGCAGTTTCCAACTCTAATAGTGGATATGTGTATTTCCTTTTGGTTCCTCTATTGGTTTTTGCTTCGTGTGCATTAAAATTATGTTGTTAGGTGCAAAGACATTTGGCATTACATTTACACTTATTGTAATTTTAGTATGGTTGGATTTAAAGCTACCATATGCTAGTTACATATTGCTCATTACGTTATATTTGCCCCACATATTCCCCATTCTTTTTTGCCTCTTTTTCTGACTTTTGAATTAACTGAATTTTTATGATATCCTTTTTTCTCCACCAATGGCTTATTAGTTATATCTCTTAGGCTTGCCTGGTGCACCTAGGACCTGCGGTGTGTCCTTTCTAGCATTCTTGCTTCTCCTCCCACTAGTAGCCAAACTCTGTCTTCTACCTGTGGTTGCCTTTGGGCACCTGTCGTGTCACCTGCTCTCTGTTGGAGGAAAAATGGTTCTTCTGCTCAAGAGCGGTTTGTTCCTCTGCTCAAGAGGAGTCTTGTCTTTCCTCATGTAGAGAGATTTTGCTTCTACTTCAGCTTTAGAAGGACACTGGCTAAGATGGTTTCCAACATCTTACCCAGAGCAAAAACATTTTCCTTCTACTCCTCCCCAAGAAGCAAGAGCGTTTTTCCTGCTTTGGGGAGGAGGGGTGAGAGAAATGTGTTCCCCCAGAGACTTAACACTGTCGCACACTCCTCTGGTCTTTTGCCCTGTCTCAAATATTTCTCTTGAGCACCAATAAAAGTCCATGGAAAATAACTTAGAATTGATTGCAAACTCTCTTTGTTTCTGTGGCTCCCAAGTATCTCAAACCAACTCATCTTGCTGTAATTGGGCTTTGCTAACTCACCTTATTCCCCAGCTTCTGATCGCTCATAGGCAGCCACCTTTTTCTCACGTGCTTTGCCAAATCTGAAACAGCCCATGTGACCTGTCTTCATTGGAGAGATCTTGCTCCTCTTTGAAATTCAGTGTATTTGATGGCTTTGCCACCATGCTCTCTGATGAGCTCAAGAAGATTATAAATTTTTAGAGTACCAGGCTTTTTCTCTATGGTCAGGTGAGAAAATTCAATTGGGAACTATGTTCTTCTAGCGCTTTCTACTGCCAAGGAGAAGCCCAAGTCCGCTTTCTCGTGTGAGTCTAATAGGACATTTTCTTTGGTATCTTTTATTCAAGTGTGTTTCACAAAATATCTGAACTGCTAAGTAGTTTTGGAAATTAGAGGAGAAAAACAAACAAATTGAACAAAAATATTAGTCTAGAAAATGAATCCCGTTTCCCAAAATATATATGACCACAGAATCCTATATTTTGCTTGAGAAGTTTTTTTGAGTGATGGATTCTAAGTAATTTTTTTCTCTCTCTCTGTCTTTCTCCCCCATCTTTTTTATCTCTCTTTTAATTGGAAAAATTTGACTATGTTTTGATCAATCTGTACTTCTACTGTACTCTGATTTCTCAATAATTGTTATATAAACAAATCTTTACCTTTTTTTGTTTTACTATCCCAACACCTCCTTAGGTAAATCTGGGTGGTTTTTACTCTTCCTGAAATAGATCTATGAAGATTTACCGTTAATATGTGAAAATCTGAATTT
Source organism: Hylobates moloch (assembly GCF_009828535.3). Lineage (NCBI taxonomy): Eukaryota > Metazoa > Chordata > Mammalia > Primates > Hylobatidae > Hylobates > Hylobates moloch. Next base: position 155,443,125 of record NW_026652278.1, read on the forward strand.
GCATAGTATAAACCGATTACCAATAAAAATATTTTTCTGTTATTTTACTGTGATATTTATATAAGTACTGTTAATAGTAATGATGTCTTACATTTATCTATAAAATTGTTACTCATTATAGAATAGTAAAGGTTTCTGAACTAACTGGCTATACTGACATACCTTAGAGTGTAAAGAACTATTATCATTGCTGAGATTATTCCTTCCTACAATTTAAACATCTATTAAATATTATTATAATGTCCAAAAAACTTTTATCTATTTACAGAATTCATAAAGCCAAGAATGATTCTAATGTCAACAATGACATCAGCATTTTGTTAGAAATATTCAAAAACAATATTTAAGTAGAAGACACCGAAGGAAACAAAACAAATCCTTTATTTTTTAAACATCTGAGGTTATTTTTTGTGTTATATCTTAAACTATTCAAAAAAAAGCTGAAAGGGAATAGCTAATATGAAACTAGGCCTTCATTTTTCATACATCTGTATGAAACCTTCACTATTCCTCTTCTGTCAAACTATTTCTTAACTAATTTTTTAGTTATCTTGTATGTTGTTCTGTATTTTAGCTTTAGTGGGCTATACGTTTGTGGGTTTTAAACATTATTTATCCTTTGTAGACACTTTTTCTTCATCACCAGAGGAATTTCATGAGACAATATAAATATTCGTTCAAAAAAATTCTGTTTTGGCTGGGCATGGTGGCTCACACCAGCACTTTGGGAAGCCAAGGCGGGCGGATCACCTGAGATCGGGAGTTTGAGACCAGCCTGACCAACATGGAGAAACCCTGTCTCCACTAAAAATAAAAAAATTAGCCAGATGTGGTGGCGCATGCCTGTAATTCCAGGTACTCAGGAGGCTGAGGCAGGAGAATCGCTTGAACCTGGGAAGTGGAAGTTGCAGTGAGCCAAGATCATGCCATTGCACTCCAGCCTGGGCGACAAGAGCAAAACTCCGTCTCTCTCAATTAAAAAAAAAAAAAAAAAAAAAAAAAAAAAAAAATTTCTGTTTCATTATTAAAACCTTTAAGATGCCTTTAAAAAAGTGTATTTTTATGTTAAGTGTATGAACCTTAGCAGAGTAAAATTTTATTATAACTTTTATTTTGGTCTTTCTGCTCTCAAGTTGTCTGTGTCTAATAAATAGATGAAATGAGGACCCACTATATCCTAAATTGGGTACTTCAGCTAATTATAGTACCCCTTCTCAAGTCTTTCAAGTTATTTTCTGAAAGCTTAAAGAACAAAACACTGCAAGAATAATATAACAAAGATTCATATATTAAATTCTCAACATGATTTTATCATTTTTTCCAGCTTTCTTAGAAATATTTTTAAAATTGCATATTACTAATATTTTGGTTGCCCATTCTTTTTATTTTCTTTAATGGCATAAAGAAACAACTACAATGAACTTATATTAAAACTGCCACAAGGCATCGTTGTTTGTAGGGGTTGAGACGAAATTTTGTTGTTGCTTTATTTTAGTTGAATCTACTGACACATATTTTTTCTTATGTGACTTAAGATTTTTTGCCCTGTGAATTTACCTCAGTGAAGATTGTTTTTGTGGCAGTTCCATTTCCTAGGTGGTAAAAATGGTCCCTATGGAGTGGTTTTTCTTTTTGCCTCATCTAGAGCCCTATGGATTTCTGTTGAACCCGGCACTCCGTTCCTGAAAAGACTCTTTCCATCAAACCTTTAGTAACTCTCCTTTGAGTACTTTCTGACCAGGTTCGACCTTAGCCTGAGAAAGAATTCTGCTAAATCAATTTAGTGAAAATCCCCCGATCTTGGTATCTGACCACCATCCGTATCTTATTACCCTGGCCTACTTTCAGAGATAATTCTGATGAGTCAAACAAAAATTTCCCTTACTCCTGATGTTTTATCTTAGTAATTTTCCATTCATTAATGGGGCCTTGCTACTTGGCTATCAACTCCCACTTGTCCATACTGTATTTGGAATTGAGTTCAATCTCGCTCCCATTGCAAGACCTCATTGCCGTGGTTCCTATACCGGTTGCAATGGCACCTCTTGAATAAAGACTGCCTCACCATCTTTAATAAGTGTCCAGAGAGGACTTTCTCCTTCCTCACTACATCCATAAAAAGTTGGCAGGAGTTCTGTTCATTCTTCTTTAAAGATTGGGAAGTCTTTAAGATTCCTGGCTGATTGTAGGTGTGTAAGGTTTAGTTTTTTTCTTTCTGAGTGGTGTCAAGTTAGACACACCAGCTTTAGCCATGAAACCTTAATAGTTCAATGCCCCTGTGAATAATTTCAGAATAAGCCCACCAATACCTTCTGGACTTGAGCTCTATTTTATTTTGAAGTAGAGATGGTGTTTCACCATGTTCCCCAGGCTACTCTCAAACTCCTGGACTCCAGTGATCCTCTTGCCTCAGTCTCCCAAAATACTAGGATTAAAGGCGTGAGCCACCACACCTGGCCTGTATAGCTTTTTACTGCTTGCTCTAGCCATTACATTATATATACAAAGCATCAATAGATTTCACTGATATTATCATTTCACTAGTTGTAAAGAACTAGAGAAATTGTACTTCCCATTACATCACTTTACCTTCCCTTATATGAGATACAACGTCGTAAATATTTCTTTTTCCTGTGGACATTTAGAATCACATTAGACAGTTATAATGTTTGCTTCTGTCCTCAAACACAATTTAGAACACTCAATAGGAGAAGGAAAGTCAATTTTATTGACTCATACTGTTTTGTACCATGTTCTTTCTTCCTTTCTGATGTTTCAATATTGTTTCCTTTAGCATTTTCTTTCTTTTTTCCAGACTTTCCTATAGTTATTCTTTTAGGGAAGCTGTGGTTGCCACAAATTTTCTTAGGTTTCCTTCATCCGAAAATGTTTTGATGTTCCCTTAATTCTTGAAAGTTATTTTCACTTGACAAAGAATTCTGGGTTGACAGTTCTTTTCTTTCATCTCATGATATATATTGTGTTGCTTTCTTCTTGCCCTCATTGTTTCTAATGTTACGTCCATTGCCAAACAAATTGTTCTTCCTTTATAGATAAATGTTGTTTTCCTCTCATTGTTTTCCAGATTCTTTCTTCGTCTTTAGTTTTGCAGAAGTTTGACTTTGATTTGTCTTGGTGTGGATTTCTTTAGCTTTATCTTGTTTGGGGTTTGCTCAGCTTCTTGAATAAGTTAGTTTATGTCATTTTTCAAATGTGCCATTTTCCACTGTTATTTTCTCAAAAACCTTTTCAGCTCCACTTGGTTTTCCTTTTCTGTCAAAGACTCAAATGACATAAATGTTAGGTCTTTTGTTGTAGTCTCACAGATGCCTAAGGATCTGGGTGTTTTTGTTGTATTTTGTTTTGGTTTATTTACTCCGTGTTGCTTAGATTGTATAATTTTATTACTCTGTCTTTAAGTTCACTGATTATTTTTTCTTCGTCTCCTACACTATACTCCTGAGTCAATCCATTGAGTTTTTAATTTTATTTTGGTTTTTATATTTTTTAATTCCAGAATTTCCATTGGTTATTTTTTTACATTTTCCATTTCTTTGCTGAGACTTTCTATTGCTTTGTTGGGACTTTAGAAAACCTATTTGTTTCAAGTATGTTCATACTTGTTCACTGAAATATCTTTATCATTGCTACATTAAAATTTTTGTCATAGACCGGGTGTGGTGGCTCACGCCTATAATCCCAGAACTTTTGGGAGGCCGAGGTGAGCGGATCACAGTCAGGAGATCGAGACCATCCTGGCTAACACAGTGAAACCCCACCTCTAATAACAATAATAAATTCAAAAAATTAGCTGGGTGTGGTGGCAGATGCCTGTAATCCAGCTACCTGGGAGGCTGAGGCAGGAGAATCGCTTCAACCCAGGAGGCGGAGGTTGCAGTGAGCCAAGATCGTGCCACTGCACTCCAGCCTGGGCAACAGAGCAAGACTCCATCTTAAGAAAAAAAAAATCTTTGTCATATAGTACTAACATATCTATCTTATGAGGATTAGTGTCTGTGGTTACGTTTTTCATTCAGTCTGTTGTCTTCCTGGTTGTTGGAATGATGAGCAGCTTCCTACTGAAACCTACACATTTGGGGTACTAATTTGTAAGACTCTGGATTTGATTCATAGTTCTATTTTAGTTGGCTTTTTCTGACACTGCTCTGGCAGAAGTGAGAGGGCCATCATCTCATTACTGCCAGGTGGTGTCAGAAGCCTACTTCACTGTTTCATCATTGTTGACCCTGAGGGGTTGTGCCTCCTGGTTACAGATGAGTGAGAGGGGAGTTCTTATTCCTTAGTAGGCCACCACTCATACGGAACGTCTCATTGTTGTTGCTAAAATTACCTCCAATGACAACAGGAAGAAGGGGTCTCATTACCGCTGGGTGGTAGTGAAAGTCTTGACTTTCCACTAGACTTCCTCTTATACCACTCTGTTTGGTAGTTAGGTAGACATTAGCAAGAGGTAAGAGAAGAGAGCAAAAAAGGCTGTCACTAAGGCAGCCCATGGCCAGCCCACTTAAGAAGAGTCCCAGAACTGCCCTAACTCCACACTAATGGATGAAGTTCCTGGTAAAGTCTGTGGCCAGCACATCACGGAGAACGAAAAACTAGGGAAAATCTCCTAAAATGGCACAGGCCCAGTAACATAGAACTGTGCCCTCAAGTTCATCCTAAGCTCATTTACCATCATTATAATCAATTTACATGTGGTTTTACCTCCTGCCTGTGGGCTTTTCTTAACAAATTATGGCTATGAATGTGCACAGTTTAATTTTAGCTATAAAACCATAAACTGCCAATCAAATGCCATCATCCTGTCACTCAGACACAGCCCAAACCTCAACTCTTCCCCACAAAACCCCCATAAAAGTCCCCTGGGTTTTCTAAAGAGGGGCTGATGTCACTTCGGGGAAATCCGTCCACTCACCGTTTGAGGGTGTATTACTGTGCTTCAGTAAACTTTGCTTTGGGCTTGCATTTTAGTGTTAGTTTGCAATTCTTTGCTCACTATCACAAGAACTGAGATTGGTGGTCCAGAGCTTCGGCTCCATTGACCTCCTCAGTTAAAGGATCTATCCCAATGCAGAATTCCCAGTAGTATCTTCAGTAGGAAAAAGGAGTGGTACCTCGTTATCTCCACCGGAAGTGAAATCTAAGTTCCGCGTACAATTTGTATTGACACTTGAGTGTAGGGATACTCATTTCCACTGAGTGGAGATGAAAATTCCAGCACCCTACACAGCATTTTTTCATAGTACTTTGGCACATAGTTGAGGTGCTTCACAATCACTTGAAAATGTTGAAAGTCCAGGTTCCCCATTCAGCCTTGTCTGATTTGAGTGAATATTGGCTACATTATTTTTAAAATCTTATTTAGATGCAAGACAGCAATTATTGTCTAAAGTTTTCTCTTTTGCTAGCTTTACCTGTCCTTGCCCTTTGGCTACAAAGAGAAAAAGGTGTAGTTGGACGTTTCTGTTTGTTTATTTTATCTGTGCTCATCATATCTCATGTTTCTGGGCTTTCTAGTTTCTGGGTTTTCTAGTTTGTCAGCTCCAACTCTTGTTTGTACAATGCGAAAAAAATATGAAATAAAATAAACCAGGGAACTCACCTATTCCTTGGTTCCTGAGGTCCCTAGCTAGTTGGCCACATTCTCCCTACATTTCAGTCATGATTTTCATATACATAATTTTCAAGATTCTAATTGCACTTAGGAGAAGAAATAGGAAAAACTATGTCTAATTCATCTTCTGAGAAGCAAAAGTTTTTTTTACTAATTTTAGAGCGATTCTTTGAGAGGAAAAGAAGCAAGCCTAAGTGTTGTGGGTCTGAAGTTTCCCTCTTCAATTATTAGAGACCGACATAAACACGCTAGAAATGTGGGTGCAAAAAGGCTTTAAGCAGCTGTGGCTATTTAACTGAAGGTCAGTTATCAATTCCTAATTTCTTCAATTATTTCCATTTCTGTCTCTGGAGTGCCAGATGTTAGCCATACCAGTAGGATATCACAGAATAGTAAGGATAGTAAGCGTAGATTCAAGCAAAAGAAAAACAATTTCACATAAATTTATAAATTTAAATTTTCAATTTACAAGAATTTTTTTAAAAAATTTCTTGAAGAAAGAAAAAAATGAAGATTATTTTACATTATGCTCTGGCTTCTATTGTTAAAAAATAAGGAATCATTCTCTACTTCTTCCAAATTTAAACCTATTTAGTTTTCTTGTACTTTCTAGCTCTTATTTTTGTGTCTGCCACTTTTCACTAGTTCTTATAAATATGCTCTTCCTTTGTTTTCATTTCTTAGTATGGGAAATTATAAAAATGTCCATAAATGCACATTTTTTGCATACATGTTATTGCAAAGTAATATTACAAATCCTCCCCTCTGTTTGTGGAAGGCAAATTCTAAGTAGATCTCCACCATTCCTACCTCCTCCTCTACACAGCCTATATGATGCCTTGAGTATGCGCAGTATCAGTGACTATGATGAAATATTTCTCCCATTGTGTCTGAAATCACTGGGTTCTTGGTCTCACTGACTTCAAGAATGAAGCCGCGGACCCTCGTGGTGAGTGTTACAGTTGTTAAAGGTGGTGTGTCCGGAGTTTGTTCCTTCCGATTTGGACATGTTCGGAGTTTATTCCTTCTGGTGGGTTTGTGGTCTCGCTGGCTTCAGGAGTGAAGCTGCAGACCTTTGCGGTGAGTGTTACAGCTTTTAAGGCAGCGGGTCTGGAGTTGTTCATTCCTCTGGGTGGCTACGTGGTCTCACTGGCCTCAGGAGTGAAACTGCAAACCTTCGTGATGAATGTTATAGCTCACAAAGGCAGTGCGGACCCAAACAATGAGCAGCAGCAAGATTTACTGCAAAGAGAAAAGAACAAAGCTTCCATAGCGCAGAACGAGATCTCAGCAGGCTGCTTCTGCTGGCTCCGGAAGCCTGCTTTTATTCCTTATCTGGCCCCACCCATATCCTGCTGATTGGTCCATTTTACAGATTGCTGATTGGTCTGTTTTACAGAGAGCTGATTGGTCCCTTTCGACAGGGTGCTTATTGGTGCATTTACAATCCCTGAGCTAGACACAGACTGCTGATTGGCGCATTTACAATCCTCTAGCTAGACGTAAAAGTTACCCAAGTCCTCACTAGATTAATTAGACACAGAGCACTGATTGGTGCATTTACAAACCTTGAGCTAGACACAGGGTGCTGATTGATGTGTTTACAAACCTTGAGCTAGACACAAAGTGCTGATTGGTGTATTTACAATCCTTTAACTAGACATAAAGGTTCTCCAAGTCCCCACCACCAGATTAGCTAGATACAGAGTGCTGATTGGTGCATCCACAAACCCTGAGCTAGACACAGAGTGCTGATTGATGCATATACAATCCTCCGGCTAGACATAAAAGTTCTCCAAGTCCCCACCTGACTCAGGAGCCCAGCTGGCTTCGCCTAGTGGATCCAGCACTTGGGCTACGGGAGGAGCTGCCTGCCAGTCCTGCGCTGCGCGTCTGCACTCCTCAGCCCTTGGGTGGTGGATGGGACTGGGTGCCGTGTAGCAGGGGGTGGTGCCTGTTGGGGAGGCTTGGGCCACGGGGGAGCCCACAGTGGGGGGAGGCTCAGGCATGGCAGGCTGCAGGTCCCAGCCCTGCCCCACAGGGAGGCAGCCGAGGCCTGGCAAGAATTTGAGCGTGGCACCAGTGGGCCAGCACTGCTGGGGGGACCGGCGCACCCTCCACAGCTGCTGGCCTGAGTGCTAAGCCCCTCGTTGCCCAGGGCCTGCTGGCCTCTCCGAGCGCAGGGCCCGCCGAGCCTGCGCCCACCCGGAACTTGCGTTGGCCCACGAGCACCTCTCCCTCCACACCTCCCCGCAAGCAGAGGGAGCTGGCTCCAGCCTCGGCCAGCCCAGAGGGGGGCTCCCACAGGGCAGTGGCAGGCTGAAGGGCTCCTTAAGCTTGGCCAGAGCAGACGAGGAGGCAGAGGAGGCACTCAGAGCAAGCGAGGGCCACCAGCACTGTCACCTCTCACCATGATTAGGTTATGTTATCTGGCAAAGGTGAAGGGATCTTGCAGATGCAATTAAGCCTCTAATCAGTTGACTGTGAGTTAATCAAAAAGGACATCAGTACATTTGGACCTCACCTAATAGGTGAGTCATTTAAAAATGGTGTAGAAGTAAGGGACAAGATACAGCAGCAAAAATTATCTTACTCATCTTAAAAAAATAAGCCACCATGAATCTTGTAGTTTCAAGGAAATAAATTCTGCCAACCATCTGGGAGCTTGAAAGACAGCCCTGAGACTCCCACACGACCCCAGCCCTGGCCCATGCTTGATTGCAGCCTTGTGAGTACTCAAGCAAAGGATCCAGTTGGCTCTGAATCTACAGAAACTGTGACGTACTCAATGCATGTTGTTTGAAGCCACTAAGTTAGTCATGATTTGTTATGCAATAAGAAAATAACTAATACATGTCCCTCTCTCTAGTTTGGCAATGTAACTTCCTTTGTCAATGGGATGTTGCCAAAGGTGACATGAACAGAGGCTTGAAAGCATCCTAAATGATGGGGCTTGAAACTCTTGAAATCATCATGTAGAAAAGGCTGAGCTAGTTTGCTAGTTGATGAGAAACACGGCCTAGCTATCCTCATCATCCCAGATTACGTTGAGCTAATGACCAGGTATGTGAATGTGTCCATTTTAGGCAATTCGGCCCCAGCCCAGCAACCAGCTAAGCATAAACGCAATGTGGGCCAACAGAGTGCGGCTGAGCCAGCCCAGACAGAAAGTGGTTCTAAGCCACTACAATTTGGGAAGTTACTTAGAAAAGCCAGCTGATGTGTTTCTCTGGGTCAAAAACAAACAAATAAACAAAAGGTACCAGAATGGCTACCTGAGTTCAAATTCTACCACTGTCATTTACTAGTTACTCGACTTGTATTAACCACTTTTTCCCCACCTTTAAATAGGGTATAATATGCCTACCTTAGAGTATTTTTGTAGTGACTACAGGAAATTGATGTAATACATGTCTTAGCACATACTTTATGTCATGGTCTGTTCTATGAATCAACCTGGCTTGGCCACGGTATCCAGATGTTTGATAAAACATAATTCTGGATGGTTCTGTGAAGGCATTTTTTTAGATGCAATTAACAATTAAATCAGTAAACTTTGAGTAAAGAAATTACCCTTCATAGTGGGGTTGAGCCTCATCCAATCAGCTGAAGACCACATAAGAAAAAGGTTGACTTCTTGCCAGCAGACCACCTTGGACTCAAACTGCAACACTTTTCTGGGTGTCTTGTCTGCCAGTGTCTGTCTGTCTGTCTATCTGTCTCTTTCTTAATATATGTATAGATAGATAAAGATATATAGATGTATACATAGATATACATATCTATACAGATACACATATCTATACATATCTATATCTACATATCTATCTATCTATCTATCTATCTATCTATCTATCTATCTATCTATCTAGATCCTATTTGTTTTCTCTCTGGAGAACCCTGGCTAATACAATGTATATACAATGGGTAACTATCATCATTTTTCCTGACTATAGTTGCTCAAAATATGCTGAAATAGCTCTCTGCTTAGTGATATCTGGTTCTAATCTTACCTGTCCTTGATTTTTTCTTTGTTGATATTTGGATTGCTGAGGCAGAATACAAATGCATGTGCTGTTATCAAAGGTAAAAGATTTGTTAATAGGTGTAACCTAGTATGAAAATTCACAAACATGATTGAATTTGCTATAATCTAAAATAATTATGTTAAACAATATAAAATTTTCTACTGTAACCCACATTATTCAGTAATATTATACCACATTAAATAATTTATGAATCTTTGTGATATCACAGATAAGGATAAACCAGCTACAAGAAATCGTATTTTATAATTCTAAAATGTTGAAATCATATAATAATTAGCAATTTATGACTGAACCATTTGGCAAAAAGAACAATTGGTAAGCCAAAATAAATTTTTTCCTTTTAATACATGTTTATTAATGTAAAAAAGTGGCACTGGGCATATGAAATTTTAGCAGAAAAACCATATGCCCTATACAACTACACTTCCTTGTACAAAAAAAATACAAATCTAATTGTGGCTTTAAATTATGTTAAATATTTCACTTTGTGCTGTAACTTATAATCTTATATTTTTTCTCATATTTCAGAAAAAAAGACTTCCTGAGTGCTGTTTAAGATTTTGAAGTAGTTTCTATTTTGTAAACAATGTCTCTAGAGAACAAACCAACCAACTTTACCAGAGGGTAGAAAACAGGGTTGGGAGCTGAGTTTGCAAATGACCAGAGCATCTCTTTTATAATTACCAAGCAATAGTTCAACAACTTCAAACACATAATCCAAAAAGCCCTGTTCTGAATTTTTCTCACCAAGTTATTAACTAGGTGATTTTTAAAGCAATGGGACAAAAAATTACTCCATGATGCAATAAAATTAGCTGTGTAATGGTATGCAGTCACATGTCTCTTAATTATGGGAATAGGTTATGAGAAATGCAGCCTGAGGTGACTTGGTCCTTTCGTGAACATCACAGAATGCACTTACCTAAGCCTAGAGAGTATACCCTATATGGTAAAAGCTATTGCTGCTAGGCTACAAACTTCCACAGCATGCTCCTGTACTGAATAGTGTAGGCAATTAAAACACAATGGTAACTATTTGTGCATCTAAACAAGTCTAAACATAAAAAAGGTAATGCTTTGAGCTAAGACTAAATGAGGGCTATAACCTCACTAGGAAATAAGAATATTTCAGCTCCATTATAATCTATGAGACTATCTTTATATATGCCAGCCATCCTTAACTGAAACGTTGTTATGTGGTACCTGACTTCTTTTTGGTCTGCCAGGGATTATGGCGAAGAAGGAAAATTAGAGAAATGCTAAAGGTGTAAGAATATAGCAAAAAAATGTTTAGTATGTTTCTATCATTTGCCTTTTAAGTGACATATTCATCTTGGTTCGTTTTGTAAAAAATACATCATATAAATGTAAGTAATATTATCATATATAATTTTAGATTATTGTAGATTAATAGATTATCCTTTTAATTAATTTGGACTAATATTGTAGTCCAAACATCCCAACAGTGAATAGGAATAAATAAGATTGAAAAAATATTTGTGATTCATCCTAAGTGAAAAACAAGATGTCTAATGTTTAATATTTCAGGCACAAACCAAAACATCATTGGTCATACATTTTTGTCAGACAGTTGGTGAAATATTTTAAAGCCTGCTTTTATTTTTGGACATTAGCTCACTTTAATTCACATACCTGAAATTGGTATACTATGATACCCTAAGTAAATAATAAGAGCTTAATACTGTATGTTATGTTTTATTTATATTTTAATGATTTGGGTGTAATTTCTTAGGTCTCTGGTAATTTGCAAGGCAAGTTAAAAATTTTCAATAGCCTAACAGAATACTGTAGTCTTTAATGACATATTTAAGAAACGAACCAGAAGATTTAAAAAGAAAATGGATTCCAAATTTTCCAAGAAATGTACACAAAACAGTATCAACCCAGGTAAATGTTCCTAAAGTGTGGTTAAATTATAAAGTACATTAAACCAAATCTATCTAACAGGAAAAAAGTCTGTGCTTAATTTTGTCAAAAAGTTGCCTTTTGACAAAAGTAAAATGCTACCCTGTGAGTAAGCAAAATAATCCCACTAGCCATCAAGAGATCTATTTAAAACAAAAGGGAAAGAAGAAAACAAACATCGAGCATTCATTTACATTAAAATGGAACACTGATATGTCATCCTGTACTGCAAGATTCTGGTCATATGATGGAGGAAATAAGACAGATGTAAGTTTCTTTTTCAAGCTAAGTGCTTTTCATTTACCAGTTTGCAGGCCATTTGGGAGGAGCTAAGCAAATTTGGAGATTCCTTTTATTATTCAGTCAGATATACAGTATAGGGAGACTTGTTAAACATTTACTGAATTTCTGCCTTCAGGCCAATTATTTAAATAAATTAAAGATTTCTGAGGAATGCAACATATCAAGATGTTATATTTTCTAATATCATAAGGCACCTGAATACACTAAACTTGCAATTCTGAGGGAAAACAGCATTGAGGCTCTGTTCAGGAATATGCAGATATTTATACCTGGACACAGTGTTGTGATGGAATGATCAGCACTGGAGATTATGCTCATAACACATTAGTAAGCTACCTTCATGCTGTCCTAGAATTTGGAGAAAGTAGAGCATTTTGGGGTAAAATTAAGCCACAATTCAAAAGGAAAATCCTAGATATATATATCTATATATATCTATATATATCTATATATATCTATATATATCTATATAGATATATATGAATCATGTTTACTTTTTTTACAGCTTGCAATGACAATTTTCAGGATTATTTTAATAATCCAACACCAGCCATCTCTATATAGGTCAGCTTTAAAAAAGATTGATTAGGCAGAAATTGCTCTATATACAATGAAATAAAACAGAAAAACAAAAGGAACATCATTAAAGTTTTGATAATTCAGATGTCAAGCACGTAACAATTTAAAGACTTTTAGTTATGCAGCCAAACTGGCAGAAGATTTGTATCATCTGCATTCTGTGAACATTTCATGAACCTACTAAAATCAAAACTAGAAACCATCTGGCTTGTAACCCAAAATCAAATCACAATCAAGTTTCCTACAAATTACACACAATAGTTCTTAAAATTCAGAATGTTGGATGGTGGTGTTCTCTTGGAAACTTCTAAAAAATTATAACAACCCAAACTTCAGTTCTGAAGCAGTACATTATAGCTACTGTAATAATTTCAGTATTTACTTGCATTAAAGTTTATAAATGCTCATATTGCAAGTTACTTACAAACTGATGGAGTACAGTAGAGCTTTGATCAATTAACTCTTCAAATGACTACAGCACAGATGTACTTTTATTGACTAGAAAAGGGAGTCAGAAACTTTGAATTTGAGGAAAAGGGGAAAAAATACTAAAACATTTGCCTGCCATTTACCTCTGTCAGGGTTTCCAGCATGCTTGGGGCCAATCAGTTGGCTCTAAGGCAGACAGAATTCTTTTTGCTAGAGTGATGTTTTGAAATGCTCTAAGATATAAAACACAAGGTAGAGAAATGGTCAATAAGCGTCTTTTGCTGGATGTACTAGGAAAGCATTCCCATTTGAAATGCTTGGTGAGCTGCCAGGTGCTTTGAGTTTTCCAGGCTGGATACCTCATGAAACAAGTACTTGCCTTCAAAAACAGATGAACAAAAGTGACCCAACATTTGAACTCTTGTGTATGTACTAACAGAATCTATTATATCTACATTTGCTACTCTTTGGTTCAGAGCTTAAATATGAGGCGCTTGTGCAGGTGATCACTGATAAGATTCTGCGAGCCAACAAGCAGGTCAGTGTTTGAGGAGGGCATGTGCATAGTTCCTGGTGTAATTTCTCCCTGTATGCTACTGTTTTCCTCCTTTTTATTTTGTTACTCCCTTAGTTCCAAGTGCAACATTGTACCCTTTCTGTACTATCACATGGATAATTTTGTTTAATACTTCATTCTAACAGGTGATGTAAACTATGTCGTTGATTGCTGTTCAATATTTACCAACATCATGGGATCATTAGACTTCATTTTATTCAGAAACTCAAGAAATCGTGTAAGTAAAGAAGCCAACATTTTACCAACTTGTTGTTTTTTAATTTCACATGAATATACTCAGATAATTTAGAAATACATGAATATCTAAAACACAGGCCTTGTCATTGAGACTATAGTTAGTGGAAATGAGGCATATAGTCTTTCAAGTAGGTTAGAAAAATAGTATATACATTCAGGACATAGGCATGGGCAAGGACTTCATGTCTAAAACACCAAAAGCAATGGCAACAAAAGCCAAAATTGACAAATGGGATCTAATTAAACTAAAGAGCTTCTGCACAGCAAAAGAAACTACCATCAGAGTGAACAGGCAACCTACAGAATGGGAGAAAAGTTTCGCAACCTACACATCTGACAAAGGGCTAATATCCAGAATCTACAATGAACTCAAACAAATTTACGAGAAAAAAACAAACAACCCCATCAAAAAGTGGGCAAAGGACATGAACAGACACTTCTCAAAAGAAGACATTTATGCAGCCAAAAAACACATGAAGGAATGCTCATCATCACTGGCCATCAGACAAATGCAAATCAAAACCACAGTGAGATACCATCTCACACCAGTTAGAATGGCCATCATTAAAAAATCAGGAAACAACAGGTGCTGGAGAGGATGTGGAGAAATAGGAACACTTTTACACTGTTGGTGGGACTGTAAACTAGTTCAACCATTATGGAAGTCAGTGTGGCGATTCCTCAGGGATCTAGAACTAGAAATACCATTTGACCCAGCCATCCCATTACTGGGTATATACCCAAAGGACTATAAATCATGCTGCTATAAAGACACATGCACACGTATGTTTATTGTAGCACTATTCACAATAGCAAAGAGTTGGAACCAACCCAAATGTCCAACAACGATAGACTGGATTAAGAAAATGTGGCACATATACACCATGGAATACTATGCAGCCATAAAAAATGATGAGTTCATGTCCTTTGTAGGGACATGGATGAAACTGGAAACCATCGTTCTCAGTAAACTATCGCAAGGACAAAAAACAAAACACTGCATGTTCTCACTCATAGGTGGGAATTGAACAATGAGAACTCATGGACACAGGAAGGGGAACATCACACTCCGGGGACTGTTGTGGGGTGGGGGGAGAGGGGAGGGACAGCATTAGGAGATATACCTAATGCTAAATGATGAGTTAATGGGTGCAGGAAATCAACATGGCACATGGATACATATGTAACAAACCTGCACATTGTGCACATGTACCCTAAAACCTAAAGTATATTAATTAAAAAAAAAAAGTTAAAAGTCAAAAAAAAAAAGAAAAATAGTATATACAATCAATATTAAAGGGCTGATAACTAGCTAGGATCTTGATCAGTAAGTTTTTTGTATTCATTCCTGTTTCTATACACATAATTTATGTGTGTGCATTTGTATTTCTGTCAGTCTGTATATTACATATAAAGGAGATGGTAATTCTTTCAGTTAGTAAAATAAAAAGAAATTCAAATCTGTTCATTCTGTACTATAGTGGATTGTTTTATTTGGTTGATGCAAAAGTAATTATGGGTTTTTTTTGTCATTAAAAGTAATGTAAGTAACTTGGAGTCTGCACCCCACAGGAGAGACCACTAATAATAGGCACAATTAGAGAAAAATCATTTAATACTTGTTTGGCCAGGGAAGGTTTCATAAGAGAGCAAGAAATTTAAAGGCATCTATATTCATTTACTATTATAAAACATCTATTTTAATTGTGTTAAAATACACATAAAATTTATCAGCATCATTATTTTTTATGCACACATTTCTGTAGAATTAAGTACATTCACATTGTTGTATAATTACAACAATGTAATTTTCAATCATGCAAAACTGCAACTCTGTACTCATTAAACAGCAACTCTCCATTCACCCTTACTTCCCCAATTCCTGGCAACTACCATTCTACTTTCTGTCTCAATGAATTTGTGTTAGCTACCTCATGCAAGTGGAATCATAGTACCTGTCTTTCTGGGACTGGCATTAGCATAATGCCCTGAGGTTCATCCATATTGTAGCATGTGCTAGAATTCTCTAACATTTTAAAGGACTAATAATATTTCATTTATGTATATATCGCATTTTGTTTATTCACTTATCTCTCGATGGACACCTGGATTGCTTCCCACCTTTTAAATAATGGAAAGAATGCTACTATGAACACAGGTCTACACATTTTTCTTTGAGATTCTGCTTTCATTTTTGCGGGGGTGTATCCCAGAAGTGGAATTGCTGGATCATATGGTAATTCTATTGTTAATTATTTTAGGAGCTGCCATACTGTTTTCCATAGCAATTCCATCATTTTACATTCCCATCAACTGTATACAAAGGTACCAATTTCTCCGCATCTTTATCAACACTTATTATTTTCTGTTTTTTGACAGTAGACAGTAGACATACAAATGTGTCTAAGGTGGTGTATCTCAATGTGGGTCATTTGCTATGTTTTAATAAAAAAGTTTGAATTGAATAAAAGATCTCTATAGTTAAAGTGCCACGCAATAAATTTGTGATATAATAGAGCACTGGATTTTGAAGGACTCTGAATGTGATGCTAAGAAATTTGAATTTCTTGTCCTGGCAAAGGAGATTCCAAAGAAACCTTGAAAACTGAGGTGCTGCCATGACAGGATAGGAGGTCAGACAGGCCCCATTAAACCCCCTCCATCCCTAACCACCATTAGGCTTTCTTCACTAAGAGTTAAACAGAAAGGAACCCTTTGGAAAGACCTGTACCACTCCTGACACTGCCCTGCTCTCCTGTGGTTTCCACAAAACAACCAACTAGCATTCTTTTCTGATAAGAGACCACCAACTATAGAGGGGCTCTGTCCAGTCATAAATCCCCATCTTGTTCTTTCCTTCCTCAAAGTGTTTGTTTCTGGCTTCTGACCAGAGGCTATGCTTCCCAGGCTGTCAGTATGGCCCCCTGCACGCGACAACCCTTAATGAGAAATAAACCTCTCCTTTCCAAATCTAGGAACTTCATTCTTTAGATGACAGAAGTTAGCAGAGGTTTTAAAGGAAAGAGGTATATACAATATATGGAAACATTGTGTGGGATTGAATAAAGTAGAAGAAAGTCTCAAAACATATTATCAAAATGGTAACGGTTACATTTTATTGCTGGTATTAAAATATCAACATAACTATGAGAAAAGAAGTATATGAACTGCCGGTAAAAGTCTGAATTAGTGAGACCATCTTTGGACTAGATGTAAGCAGTTTTCAGTTTTAACCTCAATTTCTAGGCTGGTTATTTTCTTCTTACTTTTATGTGTGATTGTTTTTCTTTTATAAAATAAAGACCTAATATCATCTCCAAAATTATAAATTCTCAAAGGAAAAAATCTAAAATTTGATGACACATTTAAAATTATATCTATTTAAATGTTGAAATAGGTTCCTAGTATTTCTAAAAATTAAGTCATATTTTTAAATTTATTCAACACAAAAAACAGTAATAGAAGAAGAACTAAAACTGGCAATAGGTGAAATTCAAAGTCAAATGTAAGATAGGTGAATAGTTATTTTATTGTAAGAATAAGTATGAATACTTTTTGCCAAATGGTCTACATCAATTTTATAACATAAAAATGGAAATATTAAGCAGCATAAAATTTTTCCTACATGTTGATCTCGTCTTATTTTTACAAATTATTTTCATAGAGGACCATATTTTTTTTTGAAACTGAAACAACTATTCAAGGTCACAATAACACTTTTTAATTTGGTGTTCACAAAGGCATTAAAACTCTCAATTTTTCACTCAGAAGTTTTCAAAGCATTTTACAGGATGGGCAATGAACTAAATAACAGTTGTATGGTGGGCTGGGCACAGTGACTCACTCCTGTAATCCCAGCACTCAGAGAGGCAGAGGTAGGTGGGATCACTTGAGGCCAGGAGTTCCAGACCAGCCTGGCCAACATGGTGAAAAGCCATCTCTACTAAAAATACTAAACTAGCTGGGCATGGTGGCACGTGCCTATAATCTCAGCTACTTGGGGGGCTGAGGCATGAGAATAGCTTGAACCCAGAAGGCGGAGGTTGCAGTGAGCTGAGATCACATCACTGCACTCCACCCTGGGCGACAGAGCAAGACTCTGTCTCAAAAAAAAAGTAAAAAAGAGATCTCCAAAGTCAGCTACAGACAGAATCAATAATGAAATTAGCCAAAAACAAAGCACCATTTTCTATAACATGTAAATCAGCCTTTTAAAACAATGTTTGTTTGAGCAATATGAAATTTCTGATATTCTATGATTTTTACCTACAAAAAGGCAACTTCATACAGCTCAACTCAATATATTTTGCATTTCTTACTAGCATTCTAACCATTGTAGATATATTGAACTTATACATAAATAAACTCTCCCTCCTGAAGCAAAGAATAGTACTGTCCTACATCAGCAAACCTTAGAATGTTAGAATTTCATTGCATTGGTGTTCATGTTTTGTGCAGATTCTTGATGTGAGAGGATTCTGATATTCATTTTGTTTTCCAACAGTACTTTAATATGGTAGTCTATACACAGTAAACTCTGAACAAATATGTGATTTGATTTTAAATACAAATATATTCTATTTTCAATTGTCCAAATCCTGATTTAACTAACAGATTATGTTTGATACTGTTTGTTCAGCTTTGTTCACCGAACAGAATAATTAAGAAATACCCAAATAGCTACAATAAATTGGATTTTTTGTTAAAAAACTTTGTAAAAATATACAGCCTCATCATCAGCTATAATTCATCTCAAGATTTCTGTCAATCATATTATAGACTGTCCATAATATTTAAAATAACGTATGCTATTTTTATATAACTTAAGAATTTAATTACTGAAAAATATGTTATCAAAATTATACTGTTGACTCAATTAAGTAGGAAGGGGATAACTGGAGGTGGAGAGAGTCTGCAGAGTTTCAGATACAGCAAAATTGTTTTCCAGTTGGAATTCCAATAGCCAAGAGGTAATTAATAAGTTAATGAGCTGTTGACAAAACTCACACACAGACAAAAATACATATAATCCCTGAGCAGCTTCTAAGGGGTGAGTGCATTTTTTCTGTTGATCAAGTGCTAGGAAAGTTCTTTCCACTGTTATCACCAGGAGTATTATGTTGGGACTCAGAAACCAATACTCCAAACTATAACACATTGACATGCTGAACTGAAGAATCCTCAAAGTCTCTAACTGTAGCCCACCCCACTGCCTGTCTCAAAGAAGTTGATGTTCTTTATCTGCCTAAGATCCACAACCATCCCTGCGAACAATTGTTTTCCTTTTCCTTTAAAACCAGAATGTAACCACACCAGAACAGACTTACTCACTGTCAAAGAGAACAGTGAAATTCACTGTCAGTAAATTTTCAGCAAATCTTCAGAGGGCCAAGAAAAAAGTTTCCCCCTGACCCCCCAACAATCAACTCAGCACTTCTCGCACAAATTTTTATGATCTTGACATTTCATTGAGAAATGCAACATAAATTTTTAAAACATACATACAAAAAATTAAAAAAATGCAGCTTAAGTTCACAGCAACCTGTGATATACAAAGCAAAGAGATCAGAGAGAAATAGCCACCTACAGAGACAATGCGACTCTATTTTTTTCCCTAAAAGCAGCTGATCTTTATTGGTAACACAGGGTTAGCACCAGCTCCTGATTGCTCTGAAATTTTAACCAACATTTTTCCATGTAGTACAAACTGTTTCTTATTAAATTGGGTCAGCTACTCTTTATACACAGGAAAAAATATTTTCGCTGTAAAAATAAATGCTTTTATTCAGTATTTTGTATGCACAGGAAAAAAGAAAAAAAAACAAAAATGTGGGTCTTACTGTCTTCTCACTACTACCATTCTTATTTAACCTTACTTAATTCCTTTAACTTGTAGTTAATGCATCATGTGCCAGGAAAATCTTACATCAGAATCACAAGGAGGGTAATTAAAACACAAATCTCTGGACCCCTGTTTCTTGAGTTTCTGATTCATTAGGTGTGGGGAGGGGCCTGAAAATTTGTATTTCTAACTCTACCAAGTTTCTAACACTTTCTCAGGTGATGCTGATCCTGCTCATCTGGGGAACACATTTTGACAAACACTCTTATAGGGGTAGGAGTTACAATGGCAAGGAAGACAAATCATCTTTTCTCATCAAGTTTACATTCTACTGGAAGACTATTGAAAAGGTTAAATGGATTAATGTAGGGGAGATTATGTTAAGTGACAGGTACAGAAAGACAAATATGGCAGGTACAGAAAGACAAGCATGGCAGACAGAAGGACAAATATGGCATGATCTCATTTACATGTGGAGTCTAAAAAAGCTGAACTCACAGAAGTAAAGAATGAAATGGTGGTTACCAGAGGCTGCGGGGAGGAAGAGGAGGAGGAGGAGGAGGTGGAGTGGATAGGAATAGGGAAGAAGTTCTCCAATGGGTACAAAGTTTCCATTAGATAGGAGAAATAGTGCTGATATTCTATTGTACAGCATGGTGACTCTAGTTAATAATAATGTTTTGTATATTTCAAAATAGCTGAGGGAGAGAATTTTGAATGGTCTTACCACAAAGAAATGACAAAATATTGAGGATATGCTAATTAGCCCAATTTGATCATTCTGTAATGAGTACATTGTACATTGTATTGTACCCCATAAATATACGTAATTGTTATTTGTCATTTAAAAATCATAAAAATATATACAATCGGCCAGGTGCGGTGGCTCACAGCTGTAATCCCAGTACTTTGGGAGGCCAAGGCGGGTGGATCATGAGGTCAGGAGATCAAGACCATCCTGGCCAACATGGTGAAACCCCGTCTTTACTAAAACTACAAAAAATATCAGAGTGTGGTGACATGTGCCTGTAGACCCAGCTACTCGGGGGCTGAGGCAGAGAATTGCTTGAACCCAGGAGGCAGAGGTTGCAGTGAGCCGAGATCGTGCCACTGCACTCCAGCCTAGGTGACAGAGCAAAACACTTCTCAAAAAAAATTATCTATCTATCTATCTTTCTATCTATCTAGATATCTATATCTCTCTCTATATATAGATAGATATGCAATCAACTGGAAAAAAAAGAGTGTCTTGCCCATTAGCAGGTCAATAAAAATTGACTGAATTGAAATCATGTGTACACTAAAGCAGTATTTTTCTTTGGCAGTTTGATTTTCTAATTCTACAAATCCATGCCTGGATTCCTACGTCTGCCGCACTAACCAAATACAAGGCATCATATCATCTGAAGTCACATCTAGGCAGGTTTCAAGGGTAAAATGAATTACTCAAAGACATTGACTTCTTGTTCTGACTCTAAAATGGGTAAATGATGTCATATTTACATACGGAAGACAGTTTGTCTTTTAAAGTTTTAAGAATTTTAAGTGGTAGTTTCTCTCTGTTTATCCAGCTCACTCATGCAGATGGCATGGTCTTCACTCAATGGTCAACAGGAGCTGCACTGAGCTCCTCAGGGAATGTGGCCTCCATATCACCGCCCAAGGCTCAGACCCCACCTCTGGCAGGAAGCTGAGCTGCATTCACACTGGTGGGTGCAGAGGCCTGTACCAAATGGGGGACACAGTTGGGCACAAGGGGGATTCTGCTGGACAGAGACCTTCAGAAATCTGCATGAGCCAGCTGGAAAGTCTTGTTGCTCCAGCTTCGATATTTCATTTATCTAAAGTGAACTAGGCTTTCTCTTCATCCATTATGGAGGTCCCAGTATGTCTTGGACCCAAACTTGTTCAACAAATAACTGAAGATAGGAATTGCAGAGTCATCTTCTTTCCTGCAACTGAGGTAAAACTGGGAAGAAAATTTAAAAGTTGAATTTACATTTTCTATTATAAGTGATTTGAATATACTAAGAAAAAAGCTTTTCTGAAGATATTTCACAGACAAAATTTCTGTCTTTCCAGCTCCAAATATAAAGTCATTCAAGTAATTCATTCATATGCTGAGAAAGTAGTATAGGAATTGTCTACCAGACAGGCTAACCACAGTCTTTCAGGGATCTGTTTGTATATGGTTAGGCTTTTAGCCCTTTTGCCTTGCCAAAAAGCAGTGATCTATATTATCCTAGTTTCTTATAATTGTATTCTCCTTTTCTATGTATCTTGGGGATAACATTACAACAGAATAAATTCTCCTCAACCTATAGTCCAAAAGTAAAACTAACCCTGGCTAATTCTTTTAGCCGACATTTTGAATTCTAACATTAACAAAGCTGGCTTTGTAACATAATTATGTAGAACATGGACAATATATGGTTATGTGTATTCCTGTAGTACCTAGCATAGCACTTGGGTATGGACGATACTTGATAGATTTCTTTTAATAGAATGTGATTTCTCCCATTATACTCATTGACCATTTCACACCGAATTTAATACCACATAGATAAGAGTTAGTAGCTGGCAGCATCAGGTATAAATAATTCTACTGAGAATTTGGAAGGCTCCCTGTTTTACCAAACTCCTTATGAAATCGTATTGCTGTGAATTTCACAGGGTTCTTTGCTCTGTCTACACTCTCCATGCTTCTGTCTCAATATGCAATCTTTGATCTATGTCAAATGGTGACTCTTCTATTAAGCCCATTCTGATTTCTTCTAAACTTCAACACAATTTCGTCTCCATATTTTTATGGTACTTATTTGCCTTTGCCTCATAGTATGGCATGTAAGTACAGAGTACATAGGCTAAGAATTCTTGGGCTAGAATAAATCTAGAGTTTTCCTAAACTGCATCTGCCACAGTGACTTAAATTTCAGTAAGAGATTTTTGGTAAATATCAAGTAGAGGTAACTTTAAACTCCCTGCAAATATGTTGTATTTAATATCAAGTATAAAAATGTGATCATACGCGTGGAATGGAGATCATTTACTAAAATTGAAAATAGAATAGTTCAGAAAAATTACAAGAAGACACAGGAGGACTATCAGCTGAGGTACTACACGAGCAAAAATGTAACAATATTTTTAAAATGAAACAAATACAAGCACATTATTTTCTTCCTGCTCACTGTTGGGCTCTTTTCATTGTGAGTATAAATAAATTTATACACATAGACACACTCACACAATTTGCTATATGTATATACACAGTCACAAGTCACATAACATTTCAGTCAACAGCTGGCTGCATATTCAATGGTAGTCTCCTAAAATTATAGTGGAGCTGAAAAATTTGTATCCCATGGTAATGTAGTAGAGGTTGTCACATTATAGCACAATGCTTTACCTTTTTTATGTCTAGATATGTTTACAAGCATAAATACCATTGTGTTACAATTGTCTACAGTATTCAGTGCAGTACCATGATGTACAGGTTTGTAGCCTAGGAGTAATAGGCTATACCATATAGACTAGATGTGCAGCAGGCTATGCCATCTAGGTTTATGTAAGTGCACTCCATGTTGTTTGCACAATGAAGAAATCACCTCCTGACCCATTTCTCAAAATATAGTTCTGTTATTAAGTATTATAAAAATATACATAAACATATACATATAGAAGGCCTAGATTGATATACAAATATAAAAAATAAACACTGATACTATTTCTAATAGAGGTTTATGTCTTAACCACATCTATTCTGTGGGAGCAATTCTATTAAGTCAACTTGAGTTTAAAATTGCACAAATGTATTTACTCTTCTTTAATCATCAATTACAAAGAAAACAAACTGGTCTTGGATATTTCAGCTAATATTTGACACACAATAGATACAACATGTGATAAACAGTGACTATTTTTAGTGCCAGAGCATTTTTATATTTGTAATCACACACATAGTCCAATATATGAGCTTTCTTAGAAAATTCACGTGTCTTGTAATTGACTGGAATAAAATTATTACTATGAATCAGATAATTCACTCAACAGGCCTTGGGAACATAGACAAACTATAATTTTTCTTTGTAAAGAAAGATCAGAAGGGGAATGTTTTAAGGATAATTAGCACCCAGGGGGTTCCTTGTACTAAATAGGACACATCTTCAGAAATAGGGCACCACATTTGAAAATAACAGTTTCCAAAGACATTCTGGGAAAATCCTACACAGTCAACAATAGCAGAAGTATCCTATATTTTATAAGTAATCTGTGAAGAGAGTTTACAAATGTATCGGTGACAAGAGCAAATATTTACCAGTATCTATCAAGAAGACCATAACCTATTTAGGTTAACCGCAGCGACTAGAATTTATCTTGCTACTAGAATGTAAGAGAACGTAAGATAATCTAACACAACTGCAAGTCACTCAACTATGTAGGAATGAGTGACAGACTTTCTGTGTTCTTATGAATCAGGCATAGCTGGTATCATATCACCTAGAGTGTCGTAAGTCAAATAAAAGAAATCTATTGACAGTGAATTTCTAGGGCTCTCCAGGGAAGATTATGCGTGGAATGATCACACTAGCATTGATGCCCATTTAGCCAGGATAGTGTTGTTTGCATTAGAATCTTTTGTTTGATAAGTATCATATTGTCAATCACCTCTTACCTGGGGTGGAGACATTTTAAGTATAATTCTTCAGGAAAATTTTTTATTACTGAAAAATTTAGCAGCAATAGAATTTTTTACACCACTATGAGAAAACATGAGGGACACAGCTTTAAAATAAATTTTAAAAAGGAAGCAAGAAAGAGGAGAGCTAGAGAGACTTTAAACAGTTAATGAGACTATTATAGGTGTTTAATTGCTGCAAATAGAAATACTGAGATGCAGACTTAAATTGTGTAAAATCAATGACAAAGGAGTGCAAGCAAAATCAATGACCAAGGAGTGCAAGCGATGTATGATACATCATACACTCATTCAATAAAGAATCAGGAAGATAGAAGAGGCCCAGCATAGATACACTTCCCAACACCACTTATTACTAAGGGTTAATAAGTAGATGATGGGAAGAGACTGGAGGTGTTTCAGAACCTCCCATTACATTCCTCAGTAAGAACACAGGAAAACACACGTGTACATGCACACACAAATTCATATAGATATACATATACATATATATGCAGAAAATATAACTCTATGTTTAATTGCTTCATAAACTTCATAGAATACTTATTATAATGTGGGTTTGGTGATTCTCAATCTTTACTGGGGACACTGTAAAGTCTGGAATAAAATTATTATTTTGGGTACCATTGCACATAAATATTTTAATGGGAAGAGCCTTAACTGTCAATTATTGGTTTTTGTTTCCTAGGCAAGTTGCTGCAGTAATTAGTTCTCCCAATTCAGAATGATAAACAATTAGGATCATCCAAAAGCCATAACTCTGATTCAATCTCCACTAGGAGAATGTCTACATACAGGCATTTCCATGTGATAAATGCAGTAAGCAATACATTTTATTAGTTTGATTTCAAGCCACAGAATATGGTTATGTAAAGGTAAATGATAAAATTAAAAACCCGGGTAAGAGCCTGTCCTGAAAGTAACTCTGTAAAAGAATAAGAGTCTTTCCCTTAAGTAGTTTAAAGTAGCAACCAGCCAATCTCTCTCTCTCTCTCTCTCTCTCTCTCTCCCATCTCTCTCCTGCCTTTCCGTATTTCTCAAAGTCTCTTACTAGCAATACTAGAAACATTTGTGCTTAGATATACTTCAATAAAAGCAAATCCCACTTTATTGAATTCCACTTCAAAATTCTAGGTCAGCACTTCTTAAAATGGCAAAATAACCCATTTCAGTAGATGTTTAAATATAATGCCAAGATTGCCTTGAGCAATACGTTTGTTGAAGATTAAAGTGAAATAAATTTCCTTTGTAGTGTGCAGGATCCCCACTGCCCTTCCTGTGCTATTTATGTGTGGCTCTCTCCAGCCAGGTGCTCCAATAGGCGGCACTTCCCTGAAGAACTGACCTCTGAACTCATGCTGGTCATCCACAACATGCTGGGGTTCCTAAGAGCCTGATTAGACATTTCCTTTTCTGATTGGACATTTTAATTGCAATCTGTATTGCAATGAAACCTTCAGGAAAGTCCCTACAAAGTAGAGTTTTTTGGCAGCAGCTGCAAATTTTTTTAGCATTTGTCTGGTGTGGGATTCCTCTTCACACTCTTCCGTTTGCTTTTCCATATTATAATAATTTGCTTTTACATCTGTGGATCCATTAGCTCCACTTTAGCAATCCCCAGATAATATTTTATTCCCTTTTGCCCCTCTAGAAATGTACAGTGTATCCTAGCAAACCTGAATGATGGCATGTTGTTCAATAGATATTTTGCTTAATCAAATTAAGTTTTTCCTTGGCTCTTTTAGTTGGCTGTGTTTTTTAGCACAGCAATTTAAACCCTGCTTAAGTGTGTATAAATTCAGGAGTTCATGCAGCAAGTAGGTTCAGATTGGATCAAAAGACAGAAATAGAAGCCTAGAAAATAAGTGCAGTAATTAAATTTAGAAAAAGCAGGTGGGAAGTAGGCTTCCTACTCGATGAACTTGATATGGCTTTTGTGCCTTGGGATATTTGAAGGCAACCAAGTTAGGAGTCTTGGAAAGAAAAAAAAATACAAAATAGGACGGCAGTAAAACTATGAAAAAGACTGGAGTGTATCAAATTGAATAAAAAGTAACAGAGAATGCACCTGTCAAGTTCATGGGCTCATACACAAGTGACATGACATTGAGAGAGCATAAGAGAAATAACCAATTTTGGTTAAGAGTTAGTGTTGCTACTAACTTTTTTATCTTACATTACAAAATAATCTAACCTTTAAAAGTTTTAAGTGTTCTCTTTTACAAATCTTTGTTATGTTTGTTAAATACATAAATATTGGGAAAATGACTTAATCTTCCTGAGTAGCCATTAAAAAGTCTATAAAATGCTTTGTTAATATTACATAAATCATTTTATTTGATGATGCTGATTTTTCCCCTTTTCTAGCAGATAAGTCAATTAAAAATGAAGATTGAACTAGATCTTTACCATTATTTTTCTTTCAAGAGCTTTCAACAAGCATTTACTATTTATCATATGACTTTTATGTTTACTCATTGGTTTCATTTGTATTATCATTTACAATCCACAAATATTATAATTTTTACATACTTAAAATTATTCCTTCAAATTCAGGAAATAGAGAGAACACCACTAAGATAATCCTCGAAAAGAACAACCTCTAGACACATAATCGTCAGATTCTCCAAGATTGAAATAAAGGAAAAAATGTTAAGGGCAGCCAGATAGAAAGGTCAGATTACCTACAAAGTGAAGCGCATGAGACTAACAGTGGATCTCTCTGCTGAAACCCTACAAGCCAAAAGAGAGGGGTGTCAATATTCAACATTCTTAAAGAAAAGAATTTTCAACCCAGAATTTCATATACAGCCAAACTAAGCTTCATAAGCAAAGGAGAAATAAAATCCTTTACAGACAAGCAAATGCTGAGGGATTTTGTACCACCAGGCCTGCCTTACAAGAGCTCCTGAAGGAAGCACTAAATATGGAAAGGAAAAACCACTACCAGCCACTGCAAAAACACACCAAAATACAAAGACCAATGACATTATGAAGAAACTGTATCAATGAATGTGCAAAATAACCAGATGGCATCATGATGACAGGATCAAATTCATACATAACAATATTAACCTTAAATGTAAATGGGCTAAATGCCCCAATTAAAAGATAGAGACTGGCAAATTGGATAAAGAGTCAAGACCCATCAGTGGGCTGTATTCAGGAGACCCATCTCACATTCAAAGACACACATAGGCTTAAAATAAAGTGATGGAGGAATATTTACCAAGCAAATAGAAAGCAAAAAAAAAAAAAAAAAGAGCAGATGTTGCAATCCTAGTCTCTGATAAAACAGACGTTAAACCAACAAAGATCAAAAAAGACAAAGAAAGGCAGAACATAATGGTAAAGGGATCAATGCAACAAGAAGAGCTAACTATCCTAAATATATATGCACCCAATACAGGAGCACTCAGATTCATAAAGAAAGTTCTTAGAGACCTAGACTTAGACTCCTACACAATAACAGTGGGAGACTTAGACTCCTACAAAGAGACTTAGACTTAGACTCCTACACAATAGAGAGACTTAGACTTAGACTCCTACACAATAGAGACTTAGACTCCTACACAATAATAGTGGGAGACTTTAACACCTGACTGTCAATATTAGACAGATCAATGAGGCAGAAAATTAAGTAGGATATTCAGGATTTGAACTCAGCTCTGGACCAAGCAGAACTAATAGATACCTACAGAACTCTCCACCCCAAATCAATAGAATATACATTCTCCTGAGCACCACACAGCACATATTCTAAAATTGACCACACAATTGGAAGTAAAACACTCCTCAGCAAATGCAAAAGAACGGAAATCGTAACAGTCTCTCAGACCACAGTGCGATCAAATTAGAACTCAAGATTAAGAAATTCACTCAAAACCACACAACTACATGGAAATTGAACAACCTGCTCCTGAATGACTGCTGGGAAAATAACAAAATTCAGGCAGAAATAACGAAGTTATTTGAAACCAATGAGAACAGAGACAATGTACCAGAATCTCTAGGACACAGCTAAAGCAGTGTTAAGAGGGAAATTTATAGCACTAAATGCCTATATCAGAAGCCTGGAAAGATCTGAAATTGACACATTGGACATCACAATTACAAGAACTAGAGAAGCAAGAGTAAACAATTTCAAAAGCTAGCAGAAGACAAGAAATAGCCAAGATCAGGAAAGAACTGAAGGAGATAGAGGCACAAAAAACCCTTCAAAACATCCATGAATCTAGGAGCCGGTTTTTGTAAAAGATTAACAAAATAGACCACTAGCAAGGCTAATAAAGAAGAAAAGAGAGAAGAATCATATAGACACAATAAAAATGATAAAGGGGAGATCGCCACTGATCCCACAGAAATACAAACTACCATCAGCGAAAGCTATAAACACTTCTACACAAATAAACGAGAAAATCTAGAAGAAATGAATAAATTCCTGCACACATACAACCTCCCAAGACTAAACCAGGAAGAAGTCAAATCCCTGAATAGACCAATAACAAGTTCTGAAATTGAAGCAGTAATTAATAGCCTACCAACAAAAAAAAGCCCAGGACTAGATGGATTCACTGCCAAATTCTACCCGAGATACAAAGAGGATCTGGTACCATTCCTTCTGAAATTCTTCCAAACAATAGAAAAAGAGGGACCCCTCCCTAATTTATTTTATAAGGCCAGCATCATCCTGATACCAAAACCTGGCAGAGACATAACAAAAAAAGAAAATTCCAGGCCAATATCCCTGATGAACATTGATGCAAAATCCCTAATAACACACTGGCAAACTAAACCCAGCAGCACATCAAAAAGCTTATCCACCACAATCAAGTCTGCTTCATCCCTGGGATGCAAGGCTGGTTCGACATAGGCAAATCAATAAAAGTAATCCATCACATAAACAGAACCAGTGTCAAAAACCACATGATTATCTCAATAGATGCAGAAAAGGCCTTCGATAAAATTCAACATCCTTTCATGCTAAAAACTCTCAGTAAACTAGCTACTGATGGAACATATTTCAAAATAATAAGAGCTATTTATGACAAACCCATAGCTAATATCACATTGAATGGGCAATAGCTGGAAGCATTTCCTTTGAAACCGGCACAAGACAAAGATGCCCTCTCTCACCACTCCTATTCAACATAGTGTTGGAAATTCTGGCCAGGGCAATGGGGCAAGAGAAAGAAATAAAGGTTTTTCAAACAGAAAGAGAGGAAGTCAAATTGTCTCTGTTTGCAGATGACATGATTGTATATTTAGAGAACCCCACCATCTCCGGCCAAAAACTCCTTAAACTGATAAGCAATTTCAGCAAAGTCTCAGGATACAAAACCAATGTGCAAAAATCACAGGCATTCCTCTACACCAATAATAGAGCGCCAAATCATGAGTGAACTCCCATTCACAATTGCTACAAAGGGAATAAAATACCTAGGAATCCAACTTACAAGGGACATAAAGGACCTCTTCAAGGAGAACTACAAACCACAGCTCAAGGAAATAAGAGAGGACACAAACAAATGGAAAAACATTCCATGCTCATGGATAGGAATAATCAATATCATGAAAATGGCCATACTGCCCAAAGTAAGTTACAGATTAAATGCTATCCCCATTATGCTACCACTGACTTTCTTCACAGAATTAGAAATAACTACTTTAAAGTTCATATGGAACTAAAAAAGACCCCATATAGCCAAGACAATCCTAAGCAAAAGAACAAAGCTGGAGGCATCATTGCTACCTGACTTCACAGAATACTACAAGGCTATGGTAACCAAAACAGCATAGTACTGGTACCAAGGCATATATATATAGACCAATGCAACAGAACAGGGGCCTCAGAAATAACACCACACATCTACAACCATCTGATCTTCAACAAACCGTACAAAAACAAGCAATGGGGAAAGGATTCCCTATTTAATAAATGGTGCTGGGAAAACTGGCTAGCCATATGCAGAAAACAGAAACTGGACTTCTTCCTTACACCTTATACAAAAATTATCTCACGATGGATTAAAGACTTAAGTGTAAAACCTAAAACCATAAAAACCCTAGAAGAAAACCTAGGCAGTACCTTTCAGGACACAGAAATGGGCAAAGACTTCATGACTAAAACCTCAAAAGCAATTGTAGCAAAAGCCAAAATTGACGAATGGGATCTTTTGCACAGCAAAAGAAACTATCATCAGAGTGAGTAGGCAACCTACAGAATGGGGGAAAATGTTTTCAATCTATCCATCTGACAAAGGTCTAATATCCCGAGTCTACAAGGAACTTAAACAAATTTACGAGAAAAAAGCAAACGACTCAATCAAAAAATGGGCAAAGGATATGGACAGACACTTCTCAAAATAGAAGATGGAATATTGTATTAACTTATGATCAAACTAGGAGTCTGGTTGACAACTTATATGAAAATTTTATGAAAATTGAGTATTTCAAAAGGATATCCTCCTGGAAAATATTGTATTTCCAATCAGAAATGAGCTAGTGAAATACCCGCAAATATAAATAGGTTTCTCTATTGAAAATAATTTTTAATCTTCATGAATGCATTATTAACTCATCAACTCCATATTGCACGTCCACGTTATTTCTAGGTTGAAATACTTCAAGAAAAATATAATTAAAAACATGTTTCTTAAGTTATTTATCGTACACAAAACTGAGCTTCTGAATAAAAATAATCATGAATACTTCAGTTCTAAATTGGACCATGACTGTGGAGCTAGTAAGAGTGAACAAATTGAACCTTCCTCTCTGCAAGCTTAACCTAAGTTAGAAGTCCCATATATGAACAGTAAAGAAGACGCCTGATGAAGGCATCATTTTAATGCACAGTTTGCAGAATTCAGAGTGAAGTGATTTGGTGAGATTCTGTGGAATAACACAGTCTACAGTCTTGTTTCAAATTACTGTTTCTTCTGACATTCTGGATGAAGATCACAATAATAATAACTATAAAAATAATAATGATAATAATTTCTCAGATATAGTGATGGAAGTTATCTTTATATTTTCCACCCATAAAGTTTTAATATGCATGAGAAAGAGACAGAGAAGAGTGTTCCATACTGGTGAGAAAAAGAAAATGTTATTTAAAATTGTAGGATATAATGGACAGGTTTCAGTACAAATGAAGTCTGAGTTTAAGCTACTATGATTATCATAAAACAGTCACTCTTATTATTTAATAAGTAAGCACATGTTGAGATGAATGGTTTATAAGTATAATACACTGGAAATGAATTCCATAATTTTGGAAAAGTTATTTGGCTAAATTTTAAATGATTATTGACTAATGAATTATATTAAATAAGTAAAAATAATTAATTACAGGTAAAGAAAACTAATGGTTTTAAAGATTAGGCAAATGTGTAGTATATGCTAATATAAAGGTAACATAAAATAATTATATTTAGGCATAGTTATAAAACATTAATTGTAGGCATATAAATTAGGGCATAAAAGTATAATGATGTTTTTAATCTTAAGTACCAGATACCAATCTGTGAAAGGAAAAACTGAAATTGAGAAACACATTATGTTGAAGTAAAAATATTCTTGACTCCCAACATATATATGTTCCAGAAAAAAGTTTATGTTTTAAATTTCATTACTTTTATATGTATATAGTATATGTATATGGTACATATACCAGTTGATTTGTTGGATTAAGAAATAAATGGCATTATTTTAAAAATAAGTTTTGAGAATTTAAACTTCTTTATTTCCATTTCAGTTGTAATTTTAAGGAAATAAATTAGCTAACTACAAACTCCTATATAATTTTGAGCTTTTGTTGCTTCTTGCTGCTGTAGTTACACATTCTGGAAGCAAAATATAAAAATTACCCAGGTACAGTGGCTCACACATGTAATCGCAACAATTTGAGAGGCTGAGACGGTGAGACAAGAGGATCACGTGAGACCAGGAGTTTGAAACCAGCCTGTGCAACATAGCAAGACCTTATCTCTACAAAAACAAAAAACAAAAAACAAAAAAACCTAGGCATGGGAGCACAGGCCTGCAACTGTAGCTAATCAGGAGGCTGCAGTGGGAGGATTGCTTGGGGCCAGGAATAGAGGCTATGGTGAGGTATGATTTATGATTGTGCCAGTGAATTCCACCCTGGGCAACACAGTATGACCCTGTCTCTAAAAACTTAAATCTTACAATGAGTATAAATCTTACACTGAGTGTCACCTGGACTAACTTGGAGGTATGAAGTTAAATTTTCTTAAAACCTATATCCAGGTAATCTCAGGAGGATGACCATAGTATTCAAGTATAGATCACAAAATAAATCCAGGAAAACTCACATTTCTCTGAGAAACAGTAATCTAGCTTATGCATACTTTCATCTATTTAAACATAAGAAGAATAGGACAACATTGTTGAAAAAGTCAAACTATATCAATATAATTTTCTTCACTTAATCCCACAAAAATAAAACAATGGCTACATGCTAAGTGTACATTTCTCAAACTACTTGGAATTAGGGCCTATTTAAAGTAAACAGAATGGTCTCTGGCCAAAATTTACAAAATTTGTCTATTATCTTTTTTTTCTATGCTATGATGTGCAGTATGATTTTATGTTTACATATTAGTGGCTTCAACAAAATTTATAGTTTTGATAATTGAGCCTAATTTTTGGAAATAAAGTTTTAAAGAACTGTATGCTAAGAAAATCAATTAAAACCAAATGTTTAGTTAGATGGGAGAACCCTTGGTGTTTTCATTAATTATTCAGAAAATTACAAAGCTGCTCCCAGGCTAATGGAGCAGAGCTCTCCATTTGACTCAACTGAGCAACCACAGACAAATGCCTGGGAGGACTCTCTGGTGCCTGATCTTGCAGGATCAGCAGGAATAGCTAAAAGGACAGTGCTGCTAATTTCACAAAATGTAAATTGCTGATATTTTGGTCTTTTCAGTTCAAGCAATCAGAGTTAAACATATGCCAAATTATATAGTCAAAAGTCTTAAAGCAGTAGGCATAAGGCCATCTAAGTAAACCAGGGAAATTAAGATCTTTGGCTCTCCCTTTTCTCTCTCAGAGCTCCAAACTAAATCCTCAAGAAGCGCAGCTTTTTGGCATATTTGTGCTCTTGGTTTCCAGAAAATCTGGCCAAGAAGATAACAATACTATAACATCTACAATATTTATACAAAAGAAATGGCACCCTGTCTAGTAAAAACAGTTTACACTGAGTCACAGTGCCATCTTTGTATATAAAAGGCAACTAATAGCATTATACACCAATACATGATGTAATTATAACGAATAGAATTCTGTGTGTGTGTGTGTGTGTGTGTGTGTGTGTGTGTGTGTGTGTGTGTGTTTGAGATTTACAGTTTTACCTCCAAAATGTAAGGAGCTTCAAAGTCATTCCCATACTTATACTAAGAAAACCTGAAGAAACTGGAAAACACTGACTCTTTTGGGACCCTTCAGATAACTGATATTATAGGGCAAATCATCACATGAAATCTAGAGAGTCAGGCAATTTCATACAGATACAGCACCTGGGATTTTTTACTTAAAGCATAAGCTGATGAATGCCATAAACAAGTAGAAATACTTAAACGGTAATTTTTATTGACTCCAGTAATTGCTGGAGGCTGAATGTGGTCCAGCTTGAAACTGAGAAGCTCCTGGGGCTACAATCAAAGGCTCACATTTGACAGTTTGTCCTCCAGAAACCCTACAATGTCCTCATGGGGAGGATCTGAGAAAGTTCTCCACATGACCTTGGAAGAAGGAAAGGAAGTGTGGCTATCATGAAATCTTCTTAGACTATTCTCACTAATGAATCCCTGGTCTTTAGGAGAAGGACTTTACCAGCGGGCAATGCTGGTCCAGTATCCCATTTCAGGGACGGGAATTCTGCTCTACTCCCATAAGAGAGGGACAGCTGAGATCAGCTTAGCTGGAACCAAAGCTATTAAAGTAATAAGTTGATAGTGGCACTATTATACTTGAAGACTTCAACATTTATCAGTAACTGATAAAGCACAAAAAAAAATTAGTAAGCGTATTGGGGACCTAAATAGTGCTACCAATCTTCTCAGTCTAATTGATACTTACAGAATACTCCATCCCAAACCCATATTCTTCTAAAATGTGCATGGAACATTCACCAAGACAGAATACATTCTGGGCCATAAAACACACCATAAAAAATGTAATATAATAAAAACCATATTAAGTATATTCTTAGAACACAAAGGAATTAAACTAGAAATCAGTAAGAGAGATAGTTGAAAAAACCCCAAATATTTTATAATTCAACAAAATAATTCTAAGTAACCCACAAGTCAAGATGAAGTCTCAAGAAAAACTAAAATTACTTTGAGCTAAATGAAAATACAACTCATCAAAATTTTTGAAACATAAAGAAGTGTTTAGAGGGAAATTTATTGCATTGAATAGATACGTTAGAAAAGAAGATAACCTAAGCTTCCTGATATAGTTTGACTGTGTCCCCACTCAAATCTTATCTTGAATTGTAATCCTCATAATTCCCACATGTCGAGGGAGGGATTCGGTGGGAGGTGATCGGATCATGGGGGTGGATCCCCCCATGCTCTTCTCATAATAGCGAGTAAGTTCTCACAAGATCTGATGGTTTTATAAGCATCTGGCATTTCCCCTGCTCACACGTGTCTCTCCTGCCACCATGTGAAGAAGGTCCTTGCTTCCCCTTTGCCTTCCGTCATGATTGTAAGTTTCCTGAGGCCTCCCCAGCCATGTGGAATCGTGAGTCAATTGAACCTCTTTCCTGTATAAATTACGCAGTCCGAGGCATTTGTTTATAGCAGTGTGAGAATGGACTAATACAATTCCACCTCAAGAGACTAGAGAAAGAAGAACAAATTAAACATAAACAAGTAAAAGGAAGAAAATGATAATAAAAAACAGAAGTCAGTGTAACTAAAACAGTAAATCAATAAATAAAATCAATGAAACCAAAAGGTGATTCTTTGAAAAGATCAATAAAATTGAGAAGCATAGAGATGAATTAATCAAGAAATAAAAAGAGGGCAAAATTAGCAATATCGGGACAGACCAAAGGGTTGTCACTACTGCTTTCATAGACATTAAAAGGAAAACAAGATAGTATTATTAACAGCTATATGCTCATAAATTTGATAATTTTATTAAAACAAACCATGTCATTGGCAGACTCAAACCACCAAAACTCTTTTAAGGAGCAATACATAATCTGAATAGCCCTATACCTATTGTAAAAATTGAATACTTGGTTAAAATGTTGCAAAAAAAGAAAAGATCTGCCAAGGTACTTCAGTGGTGCATTCTATGGAACATTTAGAAAAAAAACAATTACTAATTCTACACAAAATCTTCCAGAAATTTGAAGTGAAAGAAACACTACAAATAATATGAGACAGTCTACCCTAATACTAATGCCAGATAAAGACATTACAAGAAAATTACAAACTAAAATATGTTATATTTTAGCAAAAAAAACTTTAAAAATATTAATAAATTATTTTATATATATTAAACAATATAAAAAGAGTTAGCAGTATTTATTCCAAGAAGTAAGCCTGGTTCAGCATTCATAAATCAATGCAATGTAACATATTAGAATACCAAATAAGAAAAAAAAATTGACCATACCAATTGAGGCAGAAAAGTAATTTAACAAAGTTTAATACCCACTCTTGACAAAACAAAGTATAAAGAAAAACTTTCTCAATCTAATAAAAGGCACACACACACAAACACACACACACAAACACACACATATATATATAGATATATATCTTAAGTATTTTAATTATGACAAACTGAAAAATTTTCCCCTAAGGTTCAGAACAAGAAAAATATCCTCTCTCATCACTCATATTAAATAGTACAGTAAAAGTCTTAGTAGTGTAATAAGACAAGAATGAGTAATAGAATATGTAACAGAAGGTAGGAAGTGTACATATAGGATATAGAGAAATAAAATTATCTTTATTCACTAACAACATTACTGGCTACACAGAAAATGCTAAAGAATCTACAAAAGTCTCCTGAGAGTAATAAGCTAATTTAGCATCGTTGCAGGATATAAAGTGAGCGTCCTAAACACTAACAATGACAAACTGAAACTCAAGATGGAAAAACAAAAACAAACTATACATACGGATATACACATAAACTTATATCCATAAAAAAACCTGTACATGGATGTTTATAAAAGTTTTACTCACAGTTGCCAAAACTTGGAAGAAACTAAGATATCCTTCAGTTTGTAAATGGATAAATACACACAGTGGGGCATCCAGACAAAGCAGTATTCTCCAGCACCAAATAGAAATGAGCTATCAAGCCATGAAAGGACATCAAAGAAACTTAAATAAACATTATGAAGTGAAAGGAGCCAATATGAAAGGCTACATAGTGTATGATTCTAACTATATGACTGTCTTAGTTATTTTTTTGTTGCTGTAACAGAATATCTGAGATTGGATAGTTTATTTAAACAAGGAGCTTTATTTGGCTCATGATTCTGGTGGTTGGAAAGTTCAAAACTGGGCATGTGTTTCTGGTGAGGGTCTTATGCTGCTTCAATTCCTGGTGTAATGCAGAAGGGAAGCTGGCAGGTGTAAAGCAATCACTTGGTGAAAAAGGAAGCAAAAAAGAGAAACAGGGGAAGCCAGAGTCTTTTTAACAGCCTTCTCTCTCAAGAACTCATCCATCATGGAGAGAGGGAGAGCTCATTCACCCCTTTCGGAGGACATTAGTCTCCATGAGGGATCTGCTGCTATGACCCAAATACTTTCCACTAGGCCTCACCTCCCAACACCACCAGACTGGGAATCAAATTTCAACATGAGTTTTTGTGGGGACAAACCAAACCATAGCAATGACATTCTGGAAAAGAAGAATGATGAAGTTAAAAAAAAAAATCAGTGGTTTCCAGGGCTTGGAGAAGAGAGGGATGAAAAGGTGGAGCACAAAGTATTTTTATGGCAATGAACTACTTTGTGTAATACCATAATGATTGATACTTGTCATAAATTTCTCCAAGCCCATAATATGTACGATAACAAGAGTGAATCTGAATGTAAACTATGGATTTTGGGTGATAATGATGTATCAATAGTTTCATCAATTGCAACAAATGTACTAGTATGATGGAGGATATTGATAATGGAAGAGGCTATACATGTGTGGATGTATGGGTTATATGTTAAATTGCTGTACCTTCTGCTCAATATTGTTGTGAACCTAAACTGCTCCACAAATGAAGCCTATTTTAATAAAAATGAAAGTTTCCATTTCAAATACTTATAGGAGACATATATTGGACTTTGAGAATCATGATGTAGATAAATTCTAATATCCTTTCTTTAAGCTTCCCTGTTACTACTAAATTAGTTTGATTCCTGACCAATAAATTCATAAACTCAACTCATTTAATTTGAACAATTATTTTCTCTACACTAGGCACTGTAGATGCTAAGAACATAGGTTGGTAGTTGGGGAAGGGTATAGAACTCAATAGAAACGAAAGGGACCGATTCTAAAGGAAAAAGAGGAAGGCAAAGGGGCATCAAAGATCTCAAAAGCATGTGGGTATTCACTCAGAAGAAGGAATGGATTTCATAATAATATTGTTTAGAACAATTTCCCAAGTGTCTCTCGTGTGTACATGCACCTTGTAGTAGCTTTTGTCCCAGACTGTCATTTTGAAGATGCATGTATAGCAAATGATCTTGGGAGACTGAGATAGTGTCGCCATGCAGGGGCGAGAACAAAATCTGTTGCTTTCCAGAAGAGTAAAGATAATGTCTTTCTCTGGGGTAGAGTTTGGACAAGTTTGCTACTATCCTCCTTATAAGGATGGGGGTTACCTAAGCTTGGCGTTCCTCAGCTAAGACTCAACCCCACCATGTATACAGCATTCTCCTGAGCTGAATCCCACCTGTGAGCTTGTGACCAAGGAGAATGAACGCGAGCAAGAAGTTCTTGTGAACAACAATCAGAGTCCTAAATCTCTGATCTCAGTCTCCTGTATGCTGCCAGCATCTGTGAGATTGTGGCAGGCAGGTGTTTTAGCTTCGAAGTAGGGAAAAAGCATCAGACCCTTGAAAAATATGTCTTTGATAAGTAGAATTGATTATTTATATAACATGCTAAGAACATTGTATCTGTGTATTCAATTTAATCTTCACAAATACTCAGTGGATTTTGCTTTACCTATATTGTAGAAGAGGAACCTGAATTAGCATGTAATTGCTAATCTCCTCAATGTCGAACTTCAGGACAGTGGCAGCGTCACCCATGTAAGCACACACATGTGTGGCCCCTACATATGTGAGTTTAAGTACAGGAATCAAGTGACTCCCTGGACACTTGGGTTTTAAATAGAAGACTTTATGATAATCAAAATTTTTGGAAAAGTAGATTGTAGAATTGTATTTGGTACATGACATATATGCAAAATGGCAGAAATTAGGGCAGATGCAAATTTAATATCTTATTGGAAAAAGTAATCCCTAAAGTAGTAGTATTTTAATAACAACTCTTTTGCCTGACCTAGTTAAGTAATTATGTCAATACCTTCTATTTATATAAATAGACTAGAATATCAGAAAGTTGTTCTGATCTGCCCAAATTGTAAGACATTTTTGTCTTAAACAAATAACTGTGCACCTTAATTTGTGCTATGCTTACATATGGCTAAAATCTTTAAGAAAATTATCTGATAGAGGAGTGAGTGATCTACAAGTTTTTTAAAGGACATATAGATATATTTGTCATGTTTACAATATGTAAATCACTAATGCCATATAAATATTTATGATAGGTTGGTTATTACTTCTGATAATCAGTATCACTTTTCTGCAACACTTTTGCATATTTAAAAAATAAAAAGATGAAACTATGTATTATTAAAATATTTACTTTTAGAAAAAGTAAATAGTTCAAAAATCCCAAGTTAGTTTATATAGCCTCAGATTTTCTAGTAGGTATGATATTTTTGTCTATATTATTAATTTTAATGATGAAATACTTAATCATGATATTCCTTTCAGTTATTCATACATCATTTTCTATAATGTAAATAATATTATTTCTGTCTACAACATTAGAAGTTAGAAGACAAATGATCAAAGCTTTCACATACTGAGGAAATATGCTATTTTATCTGGCATTAAATTCTATTTACCGTACTATTTACCAATTCTATGTTCAAAATAAAGAGTTTTCTGACATCGAAGCTCCTAAAAAGTTTACCATACCCACACCTTCTTTAAGAAAATATTAAGGCATATAGCTGTAGTGAAGAAAACCAAAGGAGACAGTATAAGAAAATGGAAAATATTAAATTAGAATAATTACGGACATAGACTAGGAGTGGAAATTACAAGTGTTACAGATGAGAATTTGCGCAGGTTTAGGACCAGACAGGACTGGACTGGAACAGAGTGTAGAAAGGTCCAGAATAGACAAAGTGCCAAGTGAAGAGCAAGCAGTTTCTAAGCAGCAGAAAGCTGTGATGTTACCACATTTTCAGAAATTTGGTCAGTAATTGAAACAACTCTGAAAGAATGTAGACAGTTTACTACTCATGGCACAGCAGGTAGCAAAAGCTTCTTGTTCACATGAGTTCCCATTGCCCCCTCAAGTCACACAGAGGCAACAGGAGCCAGCCCAGTGGAAGGCGGAGCACACAGATCTGTGGCACAGCTGAGGAACACGGGGCTCAGGAAAACCACAACCTATATGGGATTGGGAGCAAACATAACTCTCTGTTGCCTTGGAAGAAGGCATTACCTTTACTACCGCGGGAATTAAACAAATCTCCTCAGAGAAGTGAGGGGCTTTGTTACAGCCTAATTCACCCACTCACTTGAAGGGAAACATTATTTCAAGAATGTTTGCTTGGAAAGATAGTTCAAGACTTGTGGGAACACTGTGAAGAACTGCTTTCCTACATACGGCTGGGAATGTGACTGGTATTTTCTTACAATTTGAGACTAAAGAATTTTGAAAATATGGCAATGGAATTTTTTCTTTCCTCTTGACGAAAAAGAAAGCTATTTAGAAGCTCCGTGGAAGAGAGTTAAGAAACTGAAGAAACAAAAACTTATGGCCTGGGGAAAACAATTAGCATAAAATAAATACACATAAAAGTAAAAGCAGAAAAATATCAAATATCATGTTAACTAAAATTTGGCATGATTTTAAGCAAACGATAACGTTGAATAGATGATCCATCAGGTCTTGGCATTCTAGTTTTATTGGCACAAGGATGTACAGCATTTTGTAGTGGTGATGAACATGTGTATATAGCATAATATACTATATTATAGTAAAAATTATTTACAA
This sequence comes from Hylobates moloch, assembly GCF_009828535.3. Lineage (NCBI taxonomy): Eukaryota > Metazoa > Chordata > Mammalia > Primates > Hylobatidae > Hylobates > Hylobates moloch. The sequence continues at coordinate 155,483,769 of NW_026652278.1, forward strand.
ACAATATTAATGGTATTTGTTGATTTTTAACATTTAGTATCAAACTCCAGACTAATCATGGAAGACTTGTTTTAGTTACATAATAATATTTAAGTGTAAAAAACATAAAATACATGTAGGTAAAGGAAGTCAAGATGAATGAGCAGAAGTTTTTTGTAAAATTAAGGGTGCTGGTGACACTTTTCTGAACTTGATGGAACAAGAAAAAAATTTACATTTATTGAAAGGTTAAAAATTACCAGTGAGATAACTTTAATAATAATTCACTATCACTATGGGAAGTTTGGGGTAGAGAAATAAGATAAATATTTATTTTTCAAAATAGTAAATATTGTCTCTAATTGATACATTATCAGTGAAGGGATACACACACCAAAGTTACAATAGAAACAACCAAAAGAATGAAATATCATAGTGGTTAAAGTGGTTACCTCTAATCAGTAAAACAGGATTTAAAGGGTTTGTTCAAGAACAGTTGCTCTCATTATATTTTGATTTGTACTAGTTAGTATTTTACCACATACACAAATTATTTTGCCAAAAAGTTCTCCTATAGAAACCAAAATTCTGAACCTTTCAGAGTCATTTTAGACTTACTGATTGTGATTTAAAAAGTAGATTTCTCTGCAGCTATTTTCTCTGGTATCATTGAACATTCCTTGATTATTCTTGCTTTGGGTAAATTCTGTTATTAGAGTTGAGATATTTCTTTTATGGTGTTAAAACTGCCAAATTTTAAGTAAAGAGTTCCATTACAGAAAATAAAATAAAAGCAATTAGAGCTGTCACGTTCAGAAAACATAAGCTAAATACAAATAAATATAAATGTATTATTAGGCAAATGTAACAGAATTTAAATCAAGTGCTATTAAATACTAGATCTTTGGTAGGGATGGAAGAAAAAAGAATGAAAATCTCGAAAGGGCAGTAAACAGGAGGTAAAATGGTTCCACAATCCATTTCAGAGTACATTATAATGTAAAAGTTCTCATTACCAGGTCATTTTTGTTTAGAGATAAACCATACTTTCACTCTTAGAGATGATTTGGGAAAAGGATATTAAAATTCTTGAACTGATTTGTTTGTTTGTAGTAATAACTTCATTACAAGTGATTTTACATTTAAGTGATGTTACTAATTATGTGAAAATAGTAGAAACAGTAATAATTTTGCCAATAAGTAGAAATTTGGTGTAAATATACTTTACAAGAAATGCACAGAAAATATTAATTAGTAATGCATTAAGTAAATCATCTATTGCTACCATAATTATCATCCCGCATCACCTTGGAAATATGAAAAATGCTACCAGGAAAGATATAAACAAAATGGCCAGGTGCAGTGGTTCACACCTGTAATCTCAGCAGTTTGGAAGGCCGAGGCAGGCGGATCACCTGAGGTCAGGAATTGAGACCAGCCTGGCCAAAATGGTGAAACCCTGTCTCTACTAAAAAAATACAAAAATTACCTGGGCAAAGTGGCGCATGCATGTAATCCCAGCTACTCGGGAGGCTGAGGTAGGATAATTGCTTGAACCCGGGTGGCGAAGGTTGCAGTGGGCCGAGATCACGCTACTGCAATCCACCCTGGGTGACAGAGCAAGACTCCACCTCAAAAAATAATTAAAACAAAGATATAAACAAAACTTCTAAGGAGAGAAAAATAAATGATGCATGTTTACTTGTTGGCATCTCAGAATGTTTATTATGTACTATTTCATGAAAATTTGGCTCCCAAATATATACACTATAAGAAGTTGGCCAAAATCATAGCCAACATAGGCCAATAAATTTTTAGACTTTCAAAGAGCAACGCCAAATGATTTAACATTGCTTTTTAAAATGTGTATTTAACTCATAGATTGTTGTAATTTCATTTTAAAAATACAATGTCAATTCTTTATGTATCTCTGCTTGGTAAAAATAATACAAATACTCTAAGTTATTTCACACATATCACCAAAATTATATACTGTGATTGAAGGGGCACATGACCTATGACCATAACAGAAAGAAAGACTCCAAAGGGCTAGTAAGACACTGTAATTAGGAGGCAGCAATCATCGCTTCAAATCCTTGCTTTGGTGCTTTATTAGTTGTGTGACTTTAGACTGGTTACTTAACTTCACCGTGGTTCAGGTTAATCATTTGTAAAGTGAAGCAAGGATACAAATAGCATCCACATCCTAAGGCTTTGTGAGGACTGGATGAAATAAGACATTTAAATAATACATGCAGCTAAAGGAGTGTCCAGCATATACTAATAAGGGCATAGACTAATAAGTCTAGCCCTTTTACTTTAAAATGGCTACAGATTTATGTTCAACAAATTTAAGAGATTTAACCAAAGTTTAGAAAAGTGACAAACCTGGGTTAAAATCAGTCTCTTAATTAAAAAAAAAATAAATATGAAGAGTGTAGATAGGGAAGGCAGAAAGACTATCTGGTAACTATTTTAAATTAAAGAAATGTCTCTTCACTTTGGAACTTCAGTTTCCTCATGTTCCCAGCTTGTTTACCAATAAGAGTTATAGCCAGGCATGATCATGATGGCTCATGCCTGTAATCCCAGCACTTTGGGAGTCTGAGGTAAGAGGATCGCTTGAGGCCAGGATTTATAAACCAGCCTGAGCAACATAGTGAGACTCTGTCTCTACAAAAATAAAAATTAAAAAAAATTAGCCAGGCATGGTGGCGTGCACTTATAGTTCTAGCTACTCAGGAGGCTGAGGTGGGAGGATCACTTGAGACCAGGACTTTGAGACCAACCTGGGAAACATAGCAAGACTTTGTCTCTAAAAAAAGTGTAAGATTTAAAAAATATATACATATTTTGAGAACTAAATGAAATGACAAAGGAAAATTACCTTGCATATATTAGGTGCCAGATAAATGTTATTTTCACCACTTTCCCTCATATTTTACATTTGTACTGTGTTCTTTGAACTCCACTGAAACAAATTGTATGTTGGGAATGGGGGATGGAACAGCAGCGGGAGAAGAAACATTTATTGGATACTGATACACTTTGGATCTGTGTCCCAGCTCATATCTCATGCCGAATTGTAATCCCCAGTGTTGGAGATGAGACCTGGCGGGAGGTGATTGGATCATGGGGGCAGTTTTCCCCTGTGTACTGTCCCGAGTTCTCATAACATCTGGTTGTTTAAAGGTGTGTACCATCTCCCTCTTCTCTCTCTGCCTCCTGTTCTGGCCATGTAAGACATGCCTGCGTCCCCTTTGCCTTCTACCGTGATTGTAAATTTCCTGAGGTCTCCTGAGCGGCTGAAGCCCTGATGCTTCCTGTAGAGCCTGCAGAACCATGAGCCAATTAAACCTCTTTTCTTTATAAATTACCAACCTCAGATATTTATTTATGGGAGTGCAAGAACAGACTAATACAGATACCTACTATATATGCCAAGTAATTGGTTCACTTTATTTTACTGAACTCCCGCTAGACTGAGGTTGCTTTTTCTATAGTTACTACTGATATTCTAATGGCTGAAGTCTGTGGTCATTTCTCAGGCGTCATGTTACTGAACATTCCTTCTGTAGTCAAGAGTCAAGCTCTTTATCTCTTTCAAGTCAGAATTATTCCTCAGCTTCTGGTACACTGTTCTCTCCCGTTTCTCCTTAAGTCCTCCACAGATTCTTCTTCCTTTTCTGACCCATGCATGTATAGTCTTTTCCAGAACTGAGCCACTGCTTTTCCCACTTTCTGTTCCTCAGTGGATTTCGTTCACTTTTATGATTTGATGTATTACCTGTAAATTCTCCAGCGTTTACTTTAGAAGAACCCAGACTACTTCTCTTAGATGTGTAAAGGCAAATGTGTCTACACTTGGTTTGGCCATTGACACCTTAAAAACACTAAGTCCAATATTGAACTTAACAACTTTCCCATGTCGTTCGAATTCTCTAACAATTTTTCCAACTCAGTTTTATCACCATAATCTTCTCAGGAGTTATCATTAATTCTCCTCTCCTTTCCTAAAGTCAATCGACAAGGCATAACCATTTAGCTTCCTAAACATTTCTTGAATCTATCATCTGCTTCCTATCTCTAATATTTTAATCACAATCATTTCAAGCCTCAGTTCTTACCAACTTCCTAACTGCTCATGCTCCTCCATTCTTGAACCATCATGTTTAACCTTTATATATCCCTCATTAAATATTTCAAAATCCATATCTAACATTCCTCATAAATGTTGAATTTACTGAAAATCTTTGTGGACTGGTATGTTCAATAATTTGCTAAATATATTACTTCTTTGTTATATTATTCCCTATCTATCCATAGACCTTTGTAATATGATTTCCAAATAAACTAATCTAATACTGAAAAGATGTAAAAACTCAGAAAACCAAACAAACTTTCAAAATATACTTTTAAATTAGTTGTTATATAGATTAAAATGTAATACAATTTTACTTTTGTAATGTTTTTGAAATTAAAAAAATTCACAGGCATAGTTTACATTAACATGTAAATAGAAACATCAGTCACATAATTGCATTTTTTTTCTTTTCTTATTTAGTCACTTGCAAAATGTCTAAAGTTTGTTATTTGCAAATAACAGAAAATGATATATCCATAACAGAAACGATTTATTCCTAAGATAAATTAATGTAGTAAATTGATTAATAGTAATTAACCAAGCAATTTCAAAGTATAATTACAAAATAAAAAAGTATAGAATTCTACATAGTGTCTTTACTTCAACTAACTTACTTGTATCAAATATATTTTACAGAAAAAGAATTCATTTTTATTTATTCCTTTTAATTCAATATGGCTTCATTATTTATTTTTGCTCCACAAAACATAGATAATATTTGTCCTATATCTAAAATTGACAATCTTTGATAATTTTTTCCTATTTCTGAAACATCAAATCAACAATTTCTTTATAAGACTCTGTAAATACTGCCTTAACTTTGCTTTCCTTTCTTATTTTGAGGCTTAAAATTATCATGAGATCCTGAAATCCTCCTAGATTTTTTGAAGCTGATAAGTTACATAAAGAAACTATAAGCTCAAATATCATTTTAAGAGACTGTTCACAATGTGTGATGCTAAACTTCAAATATATTTCATTATTCTTTCTTGTGCAAAAGGATTTCACAGAAGATCTTCTAAATACAAATCAACTGACCTCATTTATATATTTGGAAAGCTAATACATCCTATACTAGAAGTGGAATAGCAAACATCTCCTTATTATCATACATCATATTTAATATTGGTACAAGTAAATGCTGTTGAATATGTGGTAGATCATACTTTTTAAGATACTTACTGGGTGGAAAGGGGGGTGACAGCCATGTGAATTATAGAAATAATATTTGATTTTGCACTATTATTTGTGTGCATATAATTTTTATTTATTTCCTTCCTTGTAATAAGCCTGAATGGCATGTGGTTTCTACGTTAGAATTCAAATGTGTAAAGCACACTTAAGCTGAGGTCAGCATGATATAAGTTAAAGTGTAGAGATAGTCTGAAAAACAGTATCACTCCCTCCAGGGTAATTTTATGTGCTTTTTCAAGAAATGTACTCATCTTAACATACAGATCTCAGGAAAAGAGTTCACCAATATCAACCTCTTAATATATCTCAACATATCCATTTTAAACCAAGAAATGCTCAATTTCTGATTTCATCTTCTGGTCAAACCACACTGTACTATGGTGCTGACTGGGCTTGCATCAATTCTGATTTGTTGGAACCCAGTTCAAACTTGTTAAATATTTTGACTATGACCACTGCTTTTAAGTGAGTCCTTATATTGCATTTTGTAAATAGTTATCTTAAAAGAACATGCCATATTATGTACTGGAAAGGAGTTAAAGAAGGAATAAGTATAAATGTCCTTTAGTGCTACAAGAATTAATACAGAGCTATTTTTCACGTTAATATCTGATAATATACAACTATATAAACTCAAAATTCAAAATTTCTAGGTAAAATTAGTAGGGAAGTTAAAATTTAGTCCATCAGTTTCACAGATAATGTAAAATATTTGTGTAAAACATCAAATTCATTATTTAACACAAAAAAATAGTCTTAGAGAAGACATTGAAAACTGTCCTCTTTCAGGTTATGTTCTGTTTTCAGACATATTAATTTAATCCAAGAACATATTTCAAATAATCCAAATGAGTAAAACTTTATTTTTATTATAAATAATTATGCAACACTTGCCAATAAACCTATTTAATTTTATTTTTCCATGTATCCAATTAAACAAAATTACAGAAGAACTTACCATTTATGAATACACTATATTAGTTATGGAGAAGCATGCATGTTGTAAGAGTATATTAATACACTGATGTTAATCTGTTACTCATTGAAAATTCATTCCATAATTCAGAGGATATAAAAAAATTCCATCATACAAAATTAAATGTTAAAACTAAATTATTTGCCACTTGGAAAAAGGCATACATTAATTCTTAATCAATAATAATTTTTCCTTAAATCAGTTAATTTATAATCCTAGCACAATAATGAAATAAACTTTGTTTCTTGATAGGGTTCCATAACATTCAGAGTACTGAAATGAATAATGGAAAAAATGACTGTGTCAGATTATAGAATAACTCAGTCCCATACCTTGTCATATTGTAAATAAAAATTATCAGGCTTTGCAGTTTAATATGGAAAGGAAGCTAATGATTACAAACCTATACTCATTGTCCCCACATCCATTTACAAATAATACAATCAGTCTCAGATGAGATATCTTTTGTTAAATAAACAGCTATCTTTTTGTTTATGTTGTGGTTGTTGAATGATCTCTGACCTCATACCAAAATTTCTTGGGTACCAATGATTTCTGAAGTGAGAAGGACTCATTACAAATCTGTCTCAAACTTGTGTCTGGTGTGGTTCCCAAGAAAGAATAAAAGCAAGCACAAGATTTTTGTACTTTATTGCTGGACCCATTGTACTTAGAAATGCATGGCTCACATCAAGGGCCAAGGTTTGAAACAAATGTCTCTCAGTAACTCGTGACAACAGCACATGAATCATTAAAAACTGCTTTCTTTTAACTGCCTAATTCGCATTTTAATACACACATTCTGATAGAAATTGTCAAAAATCAAGTACTAAAGAATTTAAGAAAATTTAATGTCACAAAATTATAACTGCTAAAACATAAAGGAATGGGAGTACAGGCATTAACAAATGTGTCCAGATGGTAGTTCACTATTATCTTTCCTGATGACCTAGATCACCTAGAAAAGCTTTTTTTAATTACAAAATAATATAATGTACATTTAGACTAGTAATTGTATCAAGAAGCAGTATATAACTACATATATGGCTACATATCCCTCTCTCCGTGTCTAGAAATATTTGTTTCAATGGCTAGTAGCTATAAAAGAATGTGAAAGATTTGTCAAAGAAAATGACCTATACAGGAGATCAAGACCATCCTGGCTAACACGGTGAAACCCCGTCTCTACTAAAAATGCAAAAAATTAACTGAGCATGGTGGCTGGCACCTGTTGTCCCAGGTACTCGGGAGGCTGAGGCAGGAGGATGGCGTGAACCCGCGAGGCAGAGCTTGCAGTGAGCCAAGATAGCGCCACTGCAGTTGGCCTGGACGAAAGAGTGAGACTCTGTCTCAACAACAACAACAACAAAAAAAAAAAAAAAAAAGAAAAAAAAATGACCGATAATAACTTTCAGGCTAAAGAATTGTGCTGATGAGTTGTTTCAAGCTCTCAATGTACAAATATTTTGCAAAATATGCAAATACATACTATTAACTATAGAAAAGATTAAATCTCTTCAATTTTTACCACCCAATATGATGTTAAAAGCACCACAAATAAAATTACAAATGGCATTTAATATATGAAAACTTAAGTAATTTACTAGGATTCAGCAGCATTTTACAGGTACAATCTGTTGAAATGAAATAGGAGTGCAAAGATGGTTAAATTTGAGGAAATACATCCATAAATCCTGATGATTCATACATTTTATATTTTACAGATGAAGAAATGAGACTCATAAACTTAAGTATATAGCTAAGAACCACACAGCAGTGAAGGACTGGAATTCTAAACTTTATACCCTTAATGAATAAATTAGGTTCTTCACAGGATAACAATGTACAAACCAGAAAGAAATTCCATAAACTGGTTAAACACACACACACACACACACACACACACACACACACACACACACTCTCTTAGGATTAAAGTCTAGTATGCAGGATAACTTAGTTATATGAATAAGGCGAAATGAGAAATATGATAAGTTACATGATTCTCAGCTCCCAATAAAAGAAATCTCTAGTTGTATTTTTTAAAATGCAGATGAGGATAAGTAGGAATTACAAACCACAGGCCCAGAAAAATAAGCTAGTCCTTTTGGTTAGTATTCTATAAATCACCCAGATTACTAAATTCAGAATAATCTTAGAGGGATTCTTTTTCCTTGTCCATCATATCCAATTGGATTTAAAGCATTGTGAATTTCATCTCAGCAATATTACCCCAATTCAATTTTTCCTGTTATTTCTTCATCTAGTATACTTGCTGGGACTTGGTTGCCTTATTTCTAAAATAACCACCCACCCCAACTTCAAACAAACAAAAAATTGTCTCAGTAACATAATAAGTTTCTCTAAGATTTACTAGAAACTGTTAACTCTTTTCAAGTAAAACTTAGGAAAACAGTTTTGGAAATGTTAACTCTTTGCTCAGTGACAAAAATGTCAAACATTTTCATATGTCTGACTCAGATAAATTAATTCCAAAGCTTTCATGTCTGGCAATGACCAATTTGCACTGTATCCTCCTTGAAAGTACTCTGTATCCTAGAACGAAGGGATGGCTTTCTTGAAGGTGACCAAGGCCTTTAGGATTCCACGTTCCTTTTCTACTTCCTCCTCTTTTACCCAGCTTCACCTGCTACTTTTCAAAATAGGTTATTTTCCTTCTCTATTCAGGCTTCACTGAAACTCAACAATTCAAACTATCAAGGTGCATAAGAAGTATGTGTTTAGATGCATGTTGGGGTTAAAATATTCAAAATGATATAATTTGAAATGAATTAAATTTTAAGAGGTTAGATATATAAAACCATAAAACTCATAATCATAAGAAAAGTAGTGTGAACTTTGGAATACCCAGATTTGAAACAAACAGAAAATGTCAATTAAAATGATCTTTTGACTCTAACCAGTGAAATAAATAAACAAATGGAGCACTTTAGATATGTCATATGTCTAAAGTTTACTGTGCATATGTACCATTATTGTGTAGACAATTTAAGATTTGTCTAGGGTACAAAAATCCTACTTAAAAATAAATGTTTTGTACAGTATTTTTCAATGTTCTTTTTCAATGAACTTTTATTTTGCAAGTCCTTTCTAATTCTTAGGATTGCATTTTATGCACATATATAAAATCTGTAGAAAATGGTCTATTCATAGACCATGCTCACAACTATGAATCTCATATTTTCCTGGCCATAAAAATATTAGAGGCCTCTAAAAACCAGCTGAAACGTCAATATTCTTTGAATGAATTTGATCTACTTTACAAATAAAACTTTTTTATTTGCAATTGAACAATACGTTAACAAAAAATGTTGGAAGAAAAGGAGGGAATCCATTAAAGGGACTCCAAAACACTGGCCTTTATAATACTAAATTTATGAGTGAGAAAATGAGAAAACTGTATAGTTAAGTTACTAATTGAAGAGTGTATGCTTATCTACTTATGTAAAGTCAGAATCTAGGGTTTGAAACATGGAATTTATCTGTTTTTATTTATTTAAAATACTTGAATGTATGTATTTGGACCAATTTATGCACATTCTTAATAAGTACATTAGAGAAATAGAGGAAAACTTTATTTATTCATACTTTAAGAAGAAAATCTATATTTATTATTTTTAATGCATTTCAAGTAGATTTAAAGATTCTGATCTTAACATGGGAAAACATACTGTGGTGCCAATTTGACCTCAAATATAGGAAGTCCGAAAGATTTAAGAAATACTTCATTGTTGGTAGTTTATTCCACACTTTTTCTAGAACAGAGAAGATATTAAATAGAATTTCCTGCACTGCACAGTCTACCTAAGGCAAGCTTCTAATGTAAATGACAGTTGAAAGATTAGAAATGATACTAAACTCGGTTTTATATTTCCCCTGTCTCTCAGCCTTTGCCACTGTATAGAAATGACACTCAGAATTGACTGTATTGCTTTTCCATAGCAGGCAGCAAAATCCTGTGCTTGTGTTGCCCTGACAATTTGTCAGAGCGGGATTAGTTTAAATTCTTCTTGCCTCTCTTTCTATGCACAATCAAACACAAATGATCTTTATCCCTTGATGATATGACTTTTAAAAGTTTTCTTCTTGATATATTAATATACACACTATACAGAAAATTTGAGTAATATGAAAAATAATTATTGTTTATTCACAAGAGATCCTCTTCTCAGATGTGCCACCTTCCATCTTTAACGCACAGAGTTCCTTTTGCAGCTTGTGGTTGATTACCATAAATTAATACTACATCAAAAATACCTTTTCATTCAAAATGAAGTTTAAAAGCAGGAATTCTCATTGAAGTAAAACCTTGTTGAAAGTCTGTGATACATTAGAGATACACACTTACTATGACCACGTCTCAAATGTTGTTCTTAATAGCCTTCAGTGAAAAAATTGGCTCATGGATAGTGAACCTGGTAGGATTTGTTTCCCGCCTGAAGTGGATTTCCAAAGATAAATGTGGTCACTTTTGTCTTCAATTTAATTGTGAAAATGTACTCCATCAGAAGTGGGAATGAGGAAGGCACAAACATCAAAGAATTTCAGTTAAAAGGAAACCACAAGTAGCTTTTTGATTATCTGGGGGCTAATTAGTATATTCAAGGTGGTACTGAAAGTCCTTATTTGGGCTGTGTTGAAGAGAGTGGATTGGAGGAGATGAGGGCTGAGGACTACAGAAGGAACCACACTGGGTAGTTAAACTTAGACCGGGGCAAGTCAGCAAGGATGAGGCTTAAAGAACAGGGCTCCTGGGCAACATATATGATGCAGTTTATACTGCTCGGGTGACGGGTGTGCCAGGATCTTATAAATCACCACTAAAGAACTTACTCATGCAGCCAAATACCACCTGTACCTCAATAACTTACGGAAAAAAAAAAAAAAAAAAACAGAGTTCCTGAAAGGCAGCATGGCATCTCTCTTCTACCAACTGGTGTCATTCTTCACATGACCTAATGATTCAGCACTAATTTACCATTAATTTTCAAATCGACTAATTTATTTTTGAATAATAAAAATAGTCTTTCTTAAAGGCAATGCTATAACATTTAATTTTATTTTGTTTTTCATCTTAAATATTATTTAATGAGTTAAGACCAATACAAGTGTCATAACTGAAGTTTGGAAGCTATATCTGTAATAAAATATTTATATGGTACTGTAACATGGAATAACAAGTATATCATGCTCAATGAAATACATAAGTTTATATTAAAGAAATTTCATACTCAATACATTTTTCCTATTTGCATATCCATTCTTCACATTTCTTAGGGAAAAAGGGCAAAAATTACTTATCCACATTAATAAGGGCACCCAATAATAATTATTAGATTAGAAGAGTTCGATAGTAATAAATTATATAACTGTTGATGACAGTGCTCTAATGCTGTAAAATAGTTTTTGACTTAAAGAAGCATCTATTCTCCACACTTCGTTCTTTATCTAGAGGTGCTGAGGACTGGAGCTAGCAGCCATGGAGACTTTTTAAAAAGGCATAAACAATATTTCAAATATAATAATGATACCATGTAAACTATAATAAATAATCTTAAGTCAAGTTATATATTATAGTACATATCTGGTTGAATGCATTTTATTTTTATTAGACAGTAAACCAATAGAAACAATGAATTAAAGACTTCATCCAGTCAAAGAAAGTTTAACTTATAAAATTATTACACAGGAAATTATGAAACACAAACTGTATACATGGTGTAGACATCTTTATTTAAAATGGTTAGTATTAATTGAACGAGCAGTTGCAGATCTGATCAAAACACTCAATTACTTACTACTTTATCAATAATCAGTTTTCTGCTCTAAAAGAAAAAAATGGATCTAAAACACATGTTTTAGACACAACTGTTTATAGAATGCATTGGTTTAGATTTCTTATATATCATGAGCACATAGGAAAGAAGTATCTAGTTATTGCCATCAAAATAAATAGAAATCTAAAGAAAATCATTCCTTGATATAATAGTTGAGGCTAACAGGAAAATATCTTCAATAAAAATATAAATGATATTGGGTATTTGTATAAAAACAAACTTCATTGTGTATTTAATGACAACATTTATTGCAAAACATTTTAGTAGAGAGTGATGAATGTAAAATTATAAATATATTCTTGTCACTTACCTCTCTTAACATTTCTGCTTGTACTGGTGGGCTTATCTGAAGGACATGGGCAATGTCCTTCACATTTGACTGAGATCTGTTTTCCTAAGACACATGCCTGATATTCTAGTTTGCACTGTATAAAAAGAGAAAAAAAAGTAATTCAAATGCTTTAGTTATATCAGTAGAAACTCAAGAAATTTTTAGAAATAAAGGTAATTCTTTATGCATATAATTTGGAGATTTTTCCACTAGGTAATTCATCTCCAATACTAAAGTGCAATTTTACACACTTATGTAGAGTATTACTGCTCCATAAAAGAGGCAGAAATGCAGTTGCCTTGGGTATCATTTTGGTGAACAGTCACTGAGAAATATAATTGGTTTAAAAGTCATTCTTAGTTTGTCAGATCTATTATATGACATGAGCAGAACATTCTAGAATCCAATGGAGAGACACATGACATAGAGTTTGACAGTACATCTCTTGAGCTTCTCAAATATAATCTCGGTTTTTGGTTATTTAAGTAAGCATGTCTTCTCTTACTTATTGGACTCTAAGTTTTGGCTTCAGAGACTCTATGCAGCAGTCTTTAGCCAGTGACTTGCACAGCATCAAATGGCCCATCTTATATTCCCCAGGCAAAGAATTGTAAAATATATATATGTAAATTGATGTGTTCATTAAATAGTTCTATAGTTACTTGTGATTTTCCACAAACATAGCACCATAGCTCAAACACACATTCATACACATAGAGAACAAACATATATATTTACATACAAAATAAACCAAATGTTGATGTAGCCTTTATATAATATACTCTGTATGCATATATATTTCACATATATTTTTGGTGTGATGATGTGCTTAGTGTCTCTCTAATCCTCGTGTGCAAATCGTTTTTAGACTGAACTTCCCATAGGTCTTACATTGGAATAAATGTGCGTTTGTAATAAGATATTGTCACATATCTTATGTTTCTACAAGCCCCAGAGTTTATTTCACTTGTTTTACAAAAAACAGTATAGCATGCCTCTCTTCAGTGCTTGTATGACCACAGGATTGAAAACAATTAAGACGGTGATGACAGTGCATTTCTGATTCCACCACACATGTAATGGCAAAAGATAAATAAGTGGTCTAGAAGAGAGGAATGCCTGAATCTAAATCTTCTGAGTACCATTTCCTAAAAGTGACATTTAGGGTTAGTTGCTCAAATGTGCCCAGCCTCAATTTGCCCATTAAAAAATATGGGATAATGATACCTAATTTCCAGAGTTTTAAGAACCAAACAGCCAGTTTTTCCCCATGCGGTAGCCATCATGAACCAGGCTCTTGGTAAGTACTAGTAAACGCTGAATACTCTTAAAAAATCAAAAATATTATGACACATGAGATTTTCATTTGTTTGCTAACTTCTTAGTTTAGTTTTAGTTGTGTTTGGCTTGATTTTCTTTGTAAACATTACACCTGGTAGAATTTTAAGCCTAAGTATCTTTCATTTATTTCTAAGATAATATTTTATAACTGAATATTTGACATGATTAAGAATTATGTTCCCAGTTATGTGGTCAATTTTAGAATAAGTGTGATGTGTTGCTGAGAAGAATTTATATTCTGTTGATTTGGGGTGGAGAGTTCTATGTATGTCTATTAGGTCCACTTGGTCCAGAGCTGAGTTCACGTCCTGAATATCCCTAATTTTCTGTTTCATTGATCTAAGATTGACAATGGTGTGTCAAAGTCTCCTGCTATTATTGTGTGGGAGTCTAAGTCTCTTTGTAGGTCTCTAAGAACTTGTTTTATGAATCTGGGTGCTCCTGTATTGGGTGCACATATACTTAGGATAGTAGCTCTTCTTGTTGCGTTGATCCCTTTACCATTATGTAATGCCCTTCTCTGTCATTTTTGATCTTTGTTGATTTAAAGTCTGTTTTATCAGAGATTAAGATTGCAACCCCTTCTTTTTTTGCTTTCCATTCACTTGGTAAATCTTCCTCCATCCCTTTATTTTGAGCCTATGTGTGCTCCATCTTTTAAGAGTCAATAATTATCTTCCTACTCTAAAAGAAATAGATCTTGCTAATTCTGAAGTAATATGACTTCTTTAGTGGCTACTGCCATAATTTACTCAGAGAAAATGATTTTAAAATTAAATAGGATAGACTGTCTGGCTCCAATCGACAAATGCACCAGTGACTAATTTAATTCAGCTTCAGCTGATATCAAGAAGCACTGAATGCACCCAATAGCTAATCAGATTACTCACGTCTCTATACTATTTTTATTTTTTCTTGTCAAGTAACTCCTAAATGGACAGTTGAAATTCTTAACTAGCCCTGCAACAAATGATTAAAAATTATTAACGACTTTGAACATGTTTATAGTAGCATATTGATCCTTTCAAGAGAACACTTTCAATGGTATCATTATTTTTCATTATTCAATGCTTCAAAAATTGAAAAAAAAGATCTTGTCAGTAAAATCACAGTGCATTTTTAAATGTAATTAAAAAGTCCAACATCTATTCAAAAGTAGACATAAATAGTTAAACAATTATGAATGTTTTAATGAAAGCCAAATGAACTATATGAAAGTTTGGAACTTCAAATTTAATATTCTGCACTGTAACTTCTGTTAACTTAATATTTCAGAACCCTGAACTTGCTCATATAATAATTCTGATTCATGACATAATTTAAGAAAAGTTTAGGAGCAACTGTGACTGGTATAGGAGCAGACAAAGCCAAAAGTCAATATTAATTATAGCTAATATTAAATTTTACCATTTGAATATATGTTTATCTCCCTTCATAGATGTGTTATACCACACTCATTTATGCTTTAAATGTAGTTTTTTTAGAAGTGATTTTTTAAATATAAAGAACATAAAAGCCTGGCTAATACTTGAATAAACAACAAACATACAACAACTATTAGTTTATTAATAACAGGAATCATATTTTCTGCCCAAAAGTTGATGATTCATTTTTTATATCATTAGGCACTAGGAGAATAACTTACAAGAGAATTACATAATCTTTATAAAAATTTGGTTAATTCTTCATCAAAATATGTTTCAGCTTGTAGCTTTCTTTGGCATAATTACAATTTAAAAATTTCAAAGCTGTCTTTATGATTTTCATGAAATGATAAAATTATAGCTTTGCAAAAGTTACTTTATATGTGAAATGATTTCAGAATGATTCTACTCAACACCTTTTTTCTATGCATTTCTATAAAGAATAACAGAATCAGATGTATAGCAAATATGCCCTTTGTATATAATCATATGATTTTAGCTACTTTTTATCAGAAAGCTACTTAGTTTTACTTACTTATGAATTAATTTTGGAAAAAAGTTTCATGGAGAATTTTACTCAAAGAATATTAGGACATTAAAAAATGCTACTTTAAAATATTTTTTAGCTATACCCACTGATTGCATTTCTAATTAATAATGTTCAATTTACTTAATTACCACAAAGCTGAAATATTTATAAAGGTATATGTGAACTAAAATATCACATAAAGGGCATGCTCATTAGTCTATAATTACCTAAAAATGCAAATAATGTAGAGAAAGACATGATTAATGCTTTCCTGATTATCTAAGACCCTGAGTATTGAGA
Organism: Hylobates moloch; assembly: GCF_009828535.3. NCBI lineage: Eukaryota > Metazoa > Chordata > Mammalia > Primates > Hylobatidae > Hylobates > Hylobates moloch. Next base: position 155,499,845 of record NW_026652278.1, read on the forward strand.
TCACTTAAGTTATGAGTTCTTGTGAAAAGCAAGCCTGCAGAATGATTTTGACACTAGTCACGGAAAGTTATTTTACAGTCATTTGTTTAATAAGAGGATTGAAGAAGAAAATATGATCATATTATTGGAGAAAAATGCGGCATATGAAAAAGAGCCCAACCTTCAGGGTCAGCAAACACTGGGACAGGCTGTTGTTACCAGTTTTCAAGCTGATGAAATCATCATGGCCCTGCTACATGGCTTAGAGCAGAGGTTTTCAGCTGGGGATAATTTCAAACCCCCCTTCTCAGGGACATTTGAGACATTTTTGTTTGTCACAACTGGAGGCAGAAGGGAGAGTGATCGTTTCTGGCATCTACTAGTTAGAAGCCAGGAATGCTGCTAAACATCTTACAATGCACAGGACAGCCCCCCTGCCAGAACAAAGATTTATCTGGTCCCAAATGTCAATAGTGCCTAGATTGAGAAGCCTTGATTAGGCATTAGTCTACTGTAAGGCAATGAAAGGGTTAATTCAATTCTCAAGATCCCTTCTATATTTTCCTTAGGAATTTTTTCTTGGGCATTCACTAAAGTAATCCATATAAAATAACAATTCTACAAACCAACTGTCAATAACAATTCTACAAACCAACTTAATTATCTAGAGAAACCAGAAAATACAAATCAGCTAAAATAAGAAAACGTACAGTTGACAATGGTCTACTTTCACTGAGGCACTACTATATGTCAAACACTGTGTTAAGCAGTTTAGATGTATTATTCTTTTGATCATAAAAATAAGACATATTTTTACAATAAATTTTTCAAGTGAAGTTTAGAGAGCTTATGCAACTGATAAAAAATATAGGGCCGAAATGGGATTCAAGTACTATTTTATAGTTCTAATGTAGAACAAGTACCTAATCAGCAATAGAAATAGCAGCAACGTTATTTTCTTATGGTAGCGATACAAATTCTCATTTAAGTGAAAAAAAATCAGAAAACATGGAATGCCATGAATCACTTTTTTATTCCCCATTTTAATCCATCTTGGACTGACTAATGTATTATATTTTTAATGCCCTAAATAGCCAATATCGAAGACATGCTTTGAACTCTCATAAAAAGCATTCCTCATATTCAGCTGTAGCTAACCCTTTCCCAAGAAAACACCGTTCACTAAAGTTCTTCTGATCCCTATTGAATGGTGTTTCCCATTCAAACATAACCACAAGAGGAAATGAAGACTCCAGCCTTAATTCCATTTGTTCATTCAATCAGGATGTATCATTTACACAGAAATGTCTTAATTGCAGCATACATACACACGCAGGAAGTTAAACATAGTAACAGCATTAAAAACCCTCTGCACCACAGTGGACATTACACCATTGTTCTCTTTGTGCAACACTCTACATTTCATCACGGAATAACACCCTGCTTCGTTGAAGGAGCATTTCCTTTTCTGACCAGAACCTTGATTTCGAAAACCTTCTTTTTATATCACAAAACGTTATATTAATAATATATCATACTGGCCCCACCACAGGGGAAAAAAAATCTTGTGCCATAGGGCAGGTTAGAGTCATGTTCCTGCTTTCTTAATTCAATCAGAGGGAAGAGAGGCAAGCCCTTCGCAAGGGCAACACTAGAGATGTGAGCATAGGTGCTCCTAGGCAAACTGAAAATGAGAAATGGACCCACAGAGTCCTGAGAATATTAAAGTTCTTAATTCAAGCAGTCTCTAAGGCTCACAGATATGCAAGTTAATTTTTCATTATACCTTATACTTCAAACTTTAGGCATTCAAGATAGCATCTAGAAACTGGGAATTGTAAATGACTAGTTGAATTTAAGCTAACTAAGCTGAGATGAGGGAAGTAAGGACACTACAACCCAAGTTAGTAAGTGTGCAATCCTTTTCACGTAGTCATGAACAAGTTAAAATACTGCTCCAGCTGGTAACCAGATTAACCGACGAAGGAGAACTGCCAGGAAAAAAAGTAACAAAACCATACCTAACCCTTACCTTACTAAACCCATTCTCTCAGATGTACTATATCCTCTGGACTAGTATATCTCTAATTTTCCAAACAGGACTTATTAATATGAATTTTTTTTATCTCCCAAAACTAAACACATCTCAAAATATCTGCAAAAATTTCTCATTTGACACAAAGCTCACAATAGCCTCTAGTGGAATATCAGAAAATGCCAAAAAGAAAACAACTAGACACATGGATGATCCTAAACTTCAAAATGTGGTAATAAATTTTAAAAATGGAAAGATCAAAAGGCTAGTAGGTTTATCTTATAATAATTTCATTTTATTTGTTTAATTAAACTTTGTCATTCAAATCAAAATTCTTGTTTCAATTATTCCAGATTAATGTTGCTTTCAATTAAAATAGCTACAAGTAAAATAAAACCTATAAAAATATGCTGTTTAATTATTGGTATGATACATATGATTAATAAAATCATTTTTACTTACTCTTAAATTTTTTGTTATTTACTTTAGTATATAATACGAGCTTTGCCAAATAACAACTAATAGGATTTTTCAAAGAGATATAAGTGTTGTTGAAAATAATAAAAAATAAGATGAGAATAGAAGGTCATGAGGATAGCATTTCAGAAGAAATTAACTTTACAGATATAAATGAGGGTCAATTTTTTAAAAGAATGGGAGTAAGCAACAAGGGATGCATTGTAAAAAAAAATGCAAGGAGCGGAAAGATTCAGGGCAGAAGGTTAAGTTTAGCTAACAAAGAAAAGACTTTGAACACTTCAAAGTAGTAGATGATTTCAATGGTTACCCAAACATAAAAATACTGAAGTGTGATAGCTTGTACATACATTTCAATGTCTATGTGGTTTACATAACTAAATTGTTATATTAACTGCTTTAAAATATATAAAATGTGAAGAGATTCCTTGTTTATTATGCTTAAGAAATACCAAGGGCTTATTTTAAAATATGTACTATTTTTATAACCAAGATACATGTTAAATGATCAATGGTCCCCAAACCGTTTTATGCACTGGTAGCAACACTATATTTTGGGATTTCTAAATGAGAAAGATGGGCAAGAGCTGGTGAATTTAGCTTTGGCACAGTTATACGAACACATAAAACATAGTGTTTCCTCTGTGTAAAGTCTCCCCTTGAGTAAATCTGAGGGATTAACCTAAAAAGTCATGATTTTCTGAGCCCTAAAATGCCCTCTGTTGACTCACTTCAAGAAAATGTGTACATCTGACACCAGGGCCCACAACACACATTTGGGAAGGAGAAGTCCTGGCAATGGTGGCATAGTGAAGAGGAAGGAACTGTTAATCAGAGCGGTTAAAACATTATTAAGAGTAAGTTTCTTTTTTTTTTTTTTTTTTTTTTTTGAGACGGAGTCTCGTTCTGTCGCCCAGGCTGGAGTGCAGTGGCGCGATCTCGGCTCGCTGCAAGCTCCGCCTCCCGGGTTCACGCCATTCTCCTGCCTCAGCCTCTCCGAGTAGCTGGGACTACAGGCGCCCGCCACCACGCCTGGCTAATTTTTTTGTATTTTTAGTAGAGACGGGGTTTCACCGTGGTCTCGATCTCCTGACCTCGTGATCCGCCTGCCTCGGCCTCCCAAAGTGCTGGGATTACAAGCGTGAGCCACCGCGCCCGGCTGTTAAGAGTAAGTTTCTACAGGAAAGTGAGTATAAAAAGGAAGAAACATGAGGATAAAGTGAAACAGAGAGTGGGTTATCAATCTCGGGAGAACCCTACACACTTCTGTCTATTGCTTCTTAATATGGGAGTCACCGAGGGAAACTTTCACAAGGCAGCCCTGGAAGAAACAATGCTTTACTCACATGGGGAACAGACAGAGCAAGATCGGCTTCAATGTGTTTGTGTCCGGCCCCCATCCATGGCTAATAGACCCTCCAGCAGCTGACACAAGGCAACGGAAGTGCACCCGTTTCCTGCTGCAGTAGAAGGACCCATCCTCTCTTACATGTAATCTGAAATCCGGAAAGCTTTGGGCCTGCCTGGGGGCCACCGAGGTGCATGCTTAAGCAGAACAAAGGAACACTCATTACATCTGAAACAGGAAGAGATACTCCCACACAAGGTGCTAAGCCAAGCACAGGCTGTGTGGCCTCCCTATATCATGGTAAGGAAGTGTTCCAGGCTCATGGCCCACCTTTATGTGGATGAGTGGGGGTCAGAAGACTGCACATGAGACTGCCTTCCCCAATGCCAATCCAATGTGTCAGCATTCTTTGCCACTTGCCTTTTTCCATGTTTGTAAATACTTTCTCCACGAATGAGAAACTTATTTAGTTATATGTTCAACCAATTTTCTTAAATGTGCAGTAGAATCAGTCTTACATTCTTGCTTCTTTCCTCTGTAGTATAAAAATTCTAGGAACTTTTCCAACTACATGGCCCATGTTCTTAAATACTGGTGGGTTTACCATCAGGACTATATTAGAGAGCTCAACCCTTCCCCGCTTCACCAATCGGGGGGCCCCTCTGATTTACTTTGAGCCAGGGAGGACAGGGGAAAAGATTAACTTTTTTTTCCCCAGTAGCTCCATCAATTACTAAGAGTACTAAAATCTCACTATGTGCTGATGAGATATGACAGTTTGTCCCCGTAAAAATTGCTTTATATATCTCGAGACTATTTTATTATATACTTCCATGATTGGAACTATTGTATCAGATTTTCCAAGTGAATTAACATATTAATCATTATGTAGTAATTCTCTCTGCCATTTTCTATGGCTTTTATGTGAAAATCTAGTTTGTATAATATTAATAGAATTGCCCTATTATTGTGTAGTGTTGGGGAACAAGTACCCAATGTTTGCTGTACTTTGTGCGAGCAGAGACACTGGCAGCCATTTGTTCTGTATTATCTATTCAATTTTGTTTGTTTAGGAAATACAGTTGCAAGACAGAGGTAGTGTCTCCTTCTGGAAGAGAGGGCAGGGTTTTTCTGTCCAGTAAAATAAAGATAATGTCTCTGCATGGGCAAAGGTTGGGCAGGATTGTTTACAGTCTTTTAGAAAATATTGGGATTTCCTTAGCTGCAACACAAAATCAATGTGTGAAAAACATCAAACTATGCCACTGCGCATTACCCCTGCGGGACTGGTGAGCAAAGGAGAACTGACATGAACATCAAAGATTATGCTACCTGTGCACTAACTACAATATTCCTTTGTCTCTGGCCTAGGGTATCATGTCTTCTGCCAACCTCCAAGAAAATGGAGCATCCAATTTGCAGCATCTTGCAAATAGGACAAAATTTTCAGACCCTTCATAGTTCTAGTGGCTTTTGGCAATGATGATGAGATGCTGGCTGAGAAGTGGCTTTCTGTAAGTGAAAGAACACAAGTCTCACAGACCATATTAGAAGACCTAGTAGTGAATTATATCACCCAAATCATGAACAAGGGTGGTGGAAGGCTCACCCATATTCTCTGTTATTAAAAGTTTCAAGCCTAGTCTGGGTGCAGTGGCAGCATTTTGGGAACCCAGGACAGGAGGAGCACTTTGAGGCCAGGAGTTTGAGACCAGCTTGGGAAACATAGGGAGATCCCATCCCTACACAAAAATTTAAAAAAAAAAAAAAAAAAAAAAAAAAAGTGGCTGGGCTGGTACTGTGCGCCTGTAGTCCCAGCTACTCAGGAAGCTGAGGCAGGAGGATCATTGAGCCCTGGAATTCCAGGAGGCAGTGTCTGTGATTGTAACACTGCACTCTAGCTATGTGACAGAGCAAGACCCTCTCCCTAAAAAAGAAAAAAAAATACTTTTCATGTCTGGACAGTAGGTTTGGCTCAAACTGTTCCAATGGTGCTTTGGTTGGTTATTGCTCACTAACCTCTGGGCAGGGGGAGGAAGGGTTGTTATCTTGACAATGGGCTCAAGGTTTCTGTCTCTCCAAGTGAGACAGAAGGCCCAGTACACTCATTCACATATACTGAAGAACTTTGCGATAGGGGGTGATTCAAGCTTTGAAGACTGTGTCGGATGGAGGCACCCAATCCAAGTCACTGTTATATCTGGTTCTGTTGGAGAACGTGGTGCCGGATTCAACTGATAATATTTAGGCAGGGTTTACACTATGAAACGTAGTAAGGAAGGTAAGCCAACGTGACCTTTCCTGTGAGGCTTTTGGGGCCAATTCAATGCATGCTATTCTTGCTTCCACATCTGAATTCACATTAGGTAGTGATGTGCTATATATTTGTACTTTTTTATCTGGTAAATGGTAGAGGAGATTCTCCCTTACCATGAGTGAGCCAAGATTCATGTGTAAAGAAGTTTCCTTGTGGGAGATGGAAACCTCTTATCGTTTGCCACAAATAGGTGCGTGTAACTTCATACAATAGTTAATTTCATGTGTCAATCTGAATGGGCTAAGGGATACCATATAGATGGTCAAACATTATTTCTTGGCATGACTATGAGGATGTTTCCAGAAGAGATGAGCATTTGAACTGGTGGACTGAGTGCAGAAGACCCTCTCACCAATGTGGGTGGGCATCATCCTATTGGTTGAGGGTCTGGATAGAATAAAAAAGGCCTAGGGAGTGCAAATTGCCTCTCTCTGCTTGAGACGTCTATCTTCTGCCCTCTGACATCAGCACTCATTCCACTCAGGGTTTTGGACTCACACCTGGGACTTAACCATCTGGCCCTTGACTCTCACACCTTGGGCCACGGACTGAATTATATCATCATCTTTCCTGACTTTCCTGCTTGTAGACAACAGATCTTGGTACTTGTCAGCCTCCATTACCACGTGACTCAATTCCTATAATAAATCTCATCTCTATCTATCTATCTATATATTATATATATATTTTATATAATATATATTTTATATATATTATATATTTT